>NC_053426.1:65611856-65861829 GCF_007990345.1 Gossypium hirsutum
CCAATGGTAGCCCGATTGCAGAACTACCTTTTACATATTGGTCTTTAAAAGCCATCGGTGGATCCACGATTGTCAGGCAATTATGCGATCCTCATATACTTCCTTCGTACCATAATTCCCACCCCATATGCAGCCTAACAGAACATCATATGTATGCATGTCACATCCACAAACTTACATTCAACTCCTAGGGGTATTTTGGTCATTTTTGCCTTTAGGTGCATTTCGGTAATTTTCCCTTAATTACAGTTTTCACTTACCTCGACCCATGAACAAGCCTATGAGCTAAGGTGAACGAATACTTTGCACCAGGTAGGACTCCAGAGAAGAGGAGGTGGGTCATTAAGACCGCTTAAGTACCAAGCTCTCCTAGATCCAATCCTAGACATGCATATACCCGTTGCCACACCTTAACCCTCTGACTTGTCCATGGTCTCAATTAATTAATTAAGTTTTATGTAGTCATCATATACTAGGCCTAATACCTCTACATACATGCATATAACCCACTAGGCCCAATCTTATTCAAATGGTCCATCTGGCCCAATTCATATTCTTATGGCCCATTAGGCCCAATTCACCTTCATATGGCCCATTAGGCCCAAATCATATTATACTCATACTCACATACAAATTTTCAAACACATAGCATCAGTTATCAATCTTTGCCTATTATGAGCCCAACAGCCCATCAGGCCTATTTAGCCTATTCTGGCCCACTTGGCCAATTCTCAACTCAAGTCCATGGAATCGTCTGTGGGCTTCAGGCAACCTAACGATTTCCTCTCCACTAGTGTTCACGCACTCGTGTGACTACCGTAGCCCAACTTTTGGTTTTTCGACATTTCAGCTTTTCGGCTTTTCGGCATTTCGGCTTTTTCTGATTCATTGTGTGTGTGCAATGTATGTACACCCTTGGTAAGCAAGAGTGATGCAATCTTTTTAGCCCAAAATTACAGTCGATATCACTCAAAGATTAATCTTACATACTTATCGAATACTTTCCCAAAAGCCAGAATCTCACCTTAACCTTACCTTGAACACAAATCTAAAATAGCTTCTCCTTGATCACGTACTCCTTAGATCTACATTAATCTTAACTATTAAACCGGAATTATAGATGACTCGTATCCAACACAAGTCCCCTTACCTTAACTATGAATATTCGGCCAACCAAGATCAAGAGCACTTACCAAGTCTCTCACTAGAGTAGCAAACCGGCAGAGATCCAAGGACTGAGATTCGTTACTATTCCTACCCAAACCGATTAGAAGAGTGAGGGACTGTATACTCAATACTTAGCAAAACCCGATTATGAGAACAAAGCACTTACACTAGGCTGACCGATTAGAAAGGGTACTGGCAGCACCAAGAGTATTAGCAAGAAGGTTTCTACCCATGCGATTTGTATGGTAAAAGAGAGTTATTCGGCTTCAAGGAAAAAGAAAGAAAAGTCAACAATGAGGTAGAGGTAGAATAGAATTCGGCACAAGGAAGAAGAAAAAGAAACAAAACAAAAGGTTTTCAACTTTTAGAGAAAAGAGTTTCTGGTAACAGGGTGAAAGAAATTCGGCATTAGCTTTATACCCTAGCTTTCGACACCTATTAATAAGCCTTATGTCGAATTTTCCTATGCCCAATTCCCCATTTGGCTCTATCACTTCTCCCTTCTCATCTCCTCGTTTTCTCCCTGATAACCCCTTGATCTTTTCATTAGTTTTCTCTCCTGAACACTTCCCTTGGAGTCCACTTTCACACCACTTCCATCCTTCTAGAAGGCCAAATTAAACTTCTAAAAACACTAAGCTAGGATTCAAACTTTGGACCTCCTTGCTAGCTATTTACGCCACCTCCCTACACTCTAAGTGGTGTCACTTAGCCACTCTTCTACAAGGATTTTTTATACTATTTCCCTTAACTTTATTTAAAAGCCCAACTACTTGCCAGCCCTGATTCTTTTAATATCTAAACTATAATTTCATTTGTTCCTAGGTTCGAAATCAAACCTTAACTAATACCTACTAAAATTACCACTTGGATAAGAATATTAAACATAATTTTTATCAAAACTGAAACAAAGAAAGTTCAAGATTTCAGGATTTTTAGGGCGTTACAACTCTACCCCCTAATAGAAATTTCGTCCTTGAAATTCCCAACTATTAGTACAGATGCATAACATAGACTACCACACCACGCTCCCGCTATGCACTCTAATTCCAAACTAAGTAGATAGCACATTATGGATAAAGTACGTACCAATATCTGCCTCTAGAGCTCTCCGTCCTCTCGACGACATGCTGTATAGGCCAATGCTGGCTGTCTCGCCTCAGCATGACCTACACCTCTGTCTGGTGCTCTACGACCAAAATAGTTTCCACCCTTGATCTGACCATGGCCTCTGGGCTGCTGCATACCACCCCTCGGTGGTAGTACACCACCTTGATCCACGACTGGCACCTGAGCTGACATTCTAGGGAAATTCTTGATCCTATACTCCATAGATCCACAAGATAGACAAGCTCCCGTCCTCTTCCAACACTCGCCTACATGACCTTTCCCATAATCAGCACAAAGTGGCACCCCTGGATTAACAGCAGGGTGCCCTGCTCTACCTGGCCCATTAATTCTGGCCCTAGCCCTAGGCAACTGTCTTACACCAAGAGTCCCAGCCTCTCTCTTATTCCTACCCGTTTCTTTCTCCCGATTTAAGCGCTCAGTGTGCTTTACCTCTTCCGCTATCTTTGCCTTCTCCACCAACTCCGAGAAAACTCGCTCACTCTGTGGAGCTACCAATACCCTGAGGCTATCTCTTAGTCCATCCTCAAACCTAACGCAACGCTCATAGTCCATTGCCACCATAACTCTTGCATACCTACTAAACATAGAAATTCCGCTTCATACTCTGCCATCGATTTCTTTCCCTGTGTCAAGTTCAGGAACTCATTCCTTCTAGCGTCTACGTAACTCACACCTACTTTCTTCCATTGAAATGCCGCCTTGAAGAACTCCCACGTGACTCGCTCAGGTTGGGTGCCCTCTTTCACTGTTAGCCACTACTGGTAAGCTTCTTCCCTAAGTAGTGACACCGCCCCTTTCAGCTTTTGTTCAGGTGAACAGTCCAAATCCTCCATTATCCTTTCCGTGGCCTCTAACCAGTATTCGGCCACATTAGGAGCCACACCAGCCACGCCCTTAAAGATCTCAGCCCCATTTGCACGAAGTCACTCCGAAATGGACCCCCAATTCCCCGTGCCATTATTGGGTCCAGCGACCCTTTCCAAAATCCTCAGCATTGCCTGCAACAATGCATCTTCTCTCACGGCCCGATCATACGGTCCATTCCCAGCCATAGGTGAGGCCGGAGCCTCTTCTAGTCCAACATCAGGCATATGGTCCGATGCCGACGATTTAGCCCTTACACTTCTGCGGCCTTCGCCACGGCCATGGCCTCTCACACCTCTTCTAGCACTCATCGTTGATTCGCATATTATCTGGATTAGAAATTTTATAAAGTTTTAGTTAGTTTAATAATTAAACCGATGTTTTATGAAAATATTTAAAGAGAAGATTGTTTTTGAAAATCCTCTACAGTTTCAAGATCCTACGGGCTTCGGTTCCATTCTAACAACATCACCGAAAGTAGCCCTCTAACTGTAACGCCCCATACCCAAGACCGTCGCCAGAGTCGAACACGAGGTGTTAACAGACTTAATTCATTACTTAAACAGCTCAAACAATTTATTTTTAAAATTTTCAGTCAAGCTAACAATCTGCGTCATAGTCGATTAAAAATTCATATCTCGAGTTACGAAACTCGAAATCCAATTCAGTAAATTTTCCCTGAAACTAAACTCATATATATATTTACTAATTTTTTTCTAGAATTTTTGGTCAAGCCAATTAGTACAGTTTATTAGTTATATTCTCCCCTGTTTCAGGGTTTGACTGCTCTAACCTCTATGTATTACGAATCAGATATCTCCCTGTACAGAGATTCAATGACTATTCCGTTTATTTATAATAAAAATAGACTCAATAAGGAATCTTTACATATAAATCATGACTTCTAATTATCTTTGAACAATTTATGGTGAACTTCCAAAGTCAAAACAGGGGATCCAGAAATCGCTTTGGCCCTATTTCACAAAAAATTAAACATATCATAAAATATAACTCATATACCTGTTTTGTTCCATCCATATGAAAATAGACTCATAATTACTCAATTCCATATTTATTCACCATCTAGTTGTATCTCTACTATTTTTAATGATTTTTCAAACTCACGTCACTGCTGCTGTCTGAATCTATTTTATGGTAAATTTTACCGATTTCATGTTTTCCATGGATTAGCTAGTAATTTAGCATACATAACACCAAATATGATCATGATTAGCCATTCCAATGGCTAATCATTACCAAGCATTTCCATACCACTCAATAACAATATCATAAGACCATATATACAAAATGATTATAATGTTATACATGCCATACTCAAAATATGTAAGCCATTATGCCAAGATGGTATACGGATATAGTGTGAGCATGCCTCCGACCGTTCCCGATTTCCGAGCTGGCTTGTCAACACTACAAGGAATGGAAAGGAGGGAGTAAGCATAAATGCTTAGTAAGTTCACATGCAAATAGCAAGTAACATAACCATATAAGCAAACATAAAACATCATTTGCATAATCATCACCAAGACATTCATATCACATTTTCATTTATCATCTTACCATATTGTTGTTATATCAAGTTTTCAACCCGAGGGTTAAGTACATACCTGTTCAAAGTATTCATTTCACCACACTTACCAATACGTCCCTTTCATCTTGAGTATTCCTCCATTTGAGTAGAACTTTACCCGTTGAACACATCGGAATATAATTCGGATACATGGAAAGTTTGCACATAAGTGCCACATATGTAGCCAAGCTACTATGTAACCCGCCCATAACCGAACTCAGACTCAACTCAACGAGCTCGGGCTTTCACATCCATGAGTGAACTCGGACTCAACTCAACGAGTTCGGATGCCTAGTTACATCTTACGAACTCGGACTCAACTCAACGAGTTCGGACATTCGCATTCATAAGTGAACTCGGACTCAACTCAACGAGTTCGGATGCCCAAACATCCTAGTGACATGTCACTTGTATCCTAATCTATTCCTAAGGTTCAAACGGGCGTTTTCCTCGATCACACATCTTTGCCATCTTCAACGGAATATCGAAATTGATACTTCGGTGATAGTTCATACTCATCAAGTAATTCACATAATTACATATTATTCAACAATAACCACAAAGCATAATATTTCATGATAATAATCAGCATCATATCATATAAACAACATTAAATTGCTTAAAATGACAATTATGTTACTACATTTACACATGAACTTACCTCGTATGCGAAAATGGCTACTTTTACCATTTCGTCCACAACTTGGTATTTTCCCTATTTTAGCCCGAATTTTAGTTTTCCTTGCTCTATCATTTAAAATATAGTCTAATTAGGACTCACATTATTAAAATTGACCCAAAATCATATTTTTGAAAATTACAATTTTGCCCCTAAACTTTTGCATATTTACACTTTTACCCCAAAGCTCGTAAATTAAACTTCAGCCTATTTTCTTATGTTTCATGACAGGCTGATCATTTTTCCCTTCTATGGCAACATCAAATTCTCACTCTAACATGTACTTATGACTATTAGGTATTTTTACCGATTAAGCCCTTTTGCTCGTTTTCACTTAAAACTGAGTAGCACAAGTTGTCTAACATAATTTAAAACCTCATATTCTATAATAAAACACCAAAATACACAAATTTCACCTATGGGTATTTTCCAAATATAAAATCTAGGTTAAATTATTGCTAGCATAAGCTAAATCGAGCTACCGGGACTCCAAAAACGTAAAAATCATTAAAAACGAGGCTAGAACGGACTTACAATCGAGCTTGGAAGCTTGAAAAACCCTATACATGGTTTCTCCTTGCTATATTCGGCCATGGGGTTGAAGATGAGCAAAATTGGCTTTTAATTTTGTATTTTAATTCATTTTACCCCTAAATGACCAAAATGCCCTTACTACTAAACTTTCCAAAAATTCCATCCATGTCCAATTTTTGTCCATAGACTTAGAAATTGGTAAAATTTCTATTTAAGACCTCCTAATTAATATTTCAAAACAATTTCATACTAGAAACTTCTAGAATGCAAGTTTTGCAAATTATTCAATTTAGTCCCTAATTTCAATTTAAGCACTTTATGCATAAATTTTCTTCACGAAATTTTCACACAATCATGCAATCATATCATAGAACTTAAAATAATCATAAAATAATTATTTCTATCTCGGATTTTGTGGTCACAAAACCACTATTCCGACTAGGCCCAAAATCAAGATATTACAACTCTCCCCCCCTTTAGGGATTTTCGTCCCTGAAAATCTTACCAGAAAAGTGGTCTTCACTTTTCATCTCATATTCGATGCCGAAGAACTTTCACTTAGACTGTACCTCCAATACATCTCTTTAATTTCTCATATGATCTAAAAGCTTACAGTCTCAACTCTCAACTGTTCTTAAATTTTCAACCCTTCTCAGTTTCCCATGATATCATGACATAAAACCCGGATCTTAACTTGATTAATGGAGACCAGAATTTCAAGAAATCCAACAATCAAAGAGACCTGAAATTCCATGAATCTGATGAGTAGGAATTCATTCAATACATATATGATTTATAGATCTCGCCAAACATTTAACAATGGGATACATCACATTTTCCTCTTCCTGCCATGGAAATAATTCTGATATGGCCTCAAGAATAATCCTTCTCATTTCCACCCCAATATCAACACTGGCAAGGATAATTTTGATAGATCCCAATGCTCGGCTTTAACCCCTTTAACAACTCCAATTTTATGTAACATCGAATGCTCTAAACTATCACATTACCTGTAACACCCCGAACCCGATACCGTCGCCGGAGTCGAACACGAGGTGTTAACAGACTTCAAACCACTTATTCGACATTTCCCAGACAAGCTGCCGATCTGCGTACTAGTCGCTTTAAAAATCATATCTTGAGTTTCACAACTCAAAAATCAGTTTCGTGATTTTTCCCTGAAACTAGACTCATATGCCCATCTCCATAATTTTTTCTAGAATTTTTGGTTGGGCCAATTAGTACAATTTATTAGTCAAAGTCTCCCATGTTACAGGGATCGACTACACTGACCCTTGCGCATTACGAATTGGATATCTCCCTGCACAGAGCTTCAATACTGATGTCGTTTGTTCCTATAGAAACTAGACTCATAGAGGAATCTGTAAATATATGGCATGACTCCTAATTATCTCTGGTTAATTTATAATAAATCTCCAAAGTCGGAACAGGGAATCCAGAAACCGTTCTGGCTCTGTCTCACGAGAACCTGAATATCTCTTAACATACTGTCCATATGATCTTTTCGTTACTTCTATATGAAAATAGACTCATCGAGCTTCGAATACATAATTTATTCATCAATTAATTCCACTCCTACTATTTTTAGTGATTTTTCGATCTCACGTCACTGCTGCTGCCAGCATCTGTTACAAAAGCAACTATGCCTATTTCGTGATTTCTCCTTGATCTAACTAGTAATTCATCATACATATCACCAATTATGATCATGGCTAGCCATGCCAAAGGCTAATCATTGTCAAACTTCCCCCTACTACACTATTGCCATATCATGAATTTTAACACCAAAATAATCAACCATGACGTATGGCATAAAAAGGTCGAATTATCAAGATTTGCGACCTAACGTTATGAATCCAAACCCAACCGAACATTTATGCCATTTTTGCATGGCTAAAAGATTACATACCAAAGTTCAAACACAACATAATAGCCTATACATGCCGAAATGTTCTCCTAAGCCAACTAAGAAGAAAGTACCAAAACTTGCTATCCGGTGTGATGACTTCGATGACGGCCCGACCACGCAAAAAGAGACGAGTCCAAGAAACCTAGAATAGGTGACAAGGAAACACCGAGTGAGTTTATAACTCAGTAAGTCATAAGCAATGCACTACCATCCATTAATAACATTATCACAATAGGAAATAAAATGGAACGAGGCTAGTTACTCCATCCATACCGAACCATGCCATGGTTCCTCAGACTTATCGGTTCAATCTCATACCAAATCATGCATTCACATTCCGTATACTCATCAATAGGATATTTGAGGCATTTTCATACATCATTTTATTTTCGTTACAATCATACAACTAAACGGCCTTTCACCTATTCCACGATAAATCTTATGTACGTGACTTCAAGTATATTTGTCACATAGGTTCAAACTTACCAAGCTCAACTCCAAATATAGACATAGCACCTATTAGCCATGAACTCAAGGTACTTACCCGATCCGCTGTCCGTGATCGACTCAATAACGTCGCACACTTAGTGTCCATAATGTTTCAAAAATATATAATAACTCCGCACACTCAGTGCTATATAATCAACTCGCACACTTAGTGCTATATAATCAAACTCGCACACTTAGTGCTACATAATCAAGCTCGCACACTTAGTGCTACATAGTCAAACTCGCACACTTAGTGCTACATAGTCAATTCGCACACTTAGTGCTGCACAATTTAAACCCGCACACTTAGCGCCAATCTCATGGTCATAAATGTTTATACCTGCACATTTAGTGCCGAGATCAACAACTCAATACATCTCACCTCTTTTCTTTTCATTCAACACTTTCATCATCACATACGTACATGCATATATATATTTATTCATTCCATTCAGCATCATTACATAAACGTTATGACCATTTGAATTAATACCAACTATAGGCTTAATGACTTACTTGGTGTTGGGTAAGACGGTTCCAATTCGGCTACTCGATGATCTTTTCTTTGCCTTTGCTTGATTCTCCTCCTTTAACTCCTTGAGCTTAATCAATAAATCAACTAGTTTAGCCATCTTGCTAAACATTCATAATTCAATTACACATGCATATGTATGTTTGTATATTCGGCAACCATCCTCACTAATTACCCATTTAGTCGATTATACACATAATTAAAGGTAACATCCCGAATGGGCATACTTGTGTATATATACATATATATGTATATATATATACTTCGGAATGGGCATCACAATTAGATTTAACACCACCTTCATACTCAATTAGATGGCCGAATGTATGTATACATGTACAATGTCAACTATAACATCATGTAAATCCACATATAATTACATTTCTTAAGTTCCACATCTTAATGCCCATTATAGCCACTCCCATAGTCTAAATCTAGCAATCGGCAACACCCACCTTTCCACTATGTTAGCCGAATACTCATTCTCTTCCTAGTACTAAATTCGGCACCTCCAACAAAATAGCTTAACAATTTCAACTTTCATGCTAACATAACAAGCAACTTAACACATCCATATAACTAGCATGCTAATAGCATCAAGGTATCAACTAAAATTTTTTAAGCTCCTTAGCCGAATCCTAACTCTCCAACAACCCCAAATCCAACCATGGGATAGATAGAATTTAGACTCATCACCCAAAGGTTGTGTAAACTTCCAAAAATTTCATTGAACATACCTTGATCTAAAGGACCACCTTGGCCGAATCTTGCTTCCTCTTCTTCCTCTAGTTACGACAATTGCAAAAGAAAGAAAACATGAACACTCCTTCTTCCCTCCTTATTAAGCATTCAAACTCCCTCATATTCATGCCACAACATCAAACACTCCTCCTAGATACAAGCAATGGCCGAACTCTTTCCAAGTTTTTCTCCCCTTCTTTTTCTTGGTTTTTCGGCTAGGAGATGGCAAGTATGACACCCATTTCACTTTCCTATTATTATCCCCATCATTTGTTAACCAAAAGAAAACATATTAAATTAGAATGAGTGGAGCATCATCACTCCTTGGCCGGCCACCATGTATTTTATGGGCAATTTGACATGCAAAGCCATGCTTCCTCACCCTATTATTACTTACTCCTTATAATTCATCTATCATCTTTTCTAACTTCGTCAACTAGGTCCTTTTTGAATTAATTCACAATCCTAAAGCTAATATTAAGCATTTAATTTCTCATATATTCACTGTCACACAAAAATTTATGCAATTAAAACACAAAAATAAATTTTTGGCTCGGTAATGTGGTCTCGAAACCACATTTCGACCAGGGTCTAATTTGGGTTGTCACAACTCTCCCCCACATAAGAAATTTTCGTCCCCGAAAATCTTACCGGTAAATAATTTTGGATATCGATCCTTCATAGAGTCCTCAAGTTCCCAAGTGGCTTCTTCAATTCCGTGTTTATGCCACAGTACTTTCACTAATGAGATTTTCCTATTTCGTAGTTCTTTTACTTCATGTGCTAAAATACGAACTGGTTCTTCTTCGTAACTTAAATTAGATTGAATCTCGATCTCCGATGGAGGAATTACGTGCGATGGATCGGACCTATATCGTCGAAGCATCGAGACATGAAAAACATTGTGAATCTTTTCGAGCTCAGGGGGCAAAATTAATCGGTATGCAACGGGTCCAACTCGTTCGGATACTTCGTACGGACCGATGAACCTCGGACTCAATTTGCCCTTACGACCAAATCTAAGCACCTTCTTCCAGGGTGAAACTTTGAGAAATACTTTGTCTCCAACCTGATATTCAATGTCTTTTCTTTTCAAATCCGCATACGACTTTTGACGATCCGAAGCGGTTTTCAAACTTTCGCGAATTACTCGAACTTTCTGTTCGGCATCCTTAATCAAATCAACCCCAAGGATCTTACTTTCACTAAGTTCAGTCCAAAATATTGGGGTACGGCATTTACGACCGTACAAAGCCTCGTAAGGTGCCATCTTAATACTTGATTGAAAACTATTGTTGTAAGCGAATTCAATCAAAGGTAAATACCGTTCCCATGAACCATTAAACTCGAGGATGCAACATCTCAACATATCCTCAAGTATCTGAATTATCCGCTCGGATTGACCATCGGTTTGTGGATGAAAAGCGGTGCTAAAATGTAGCTTGGTACCCAAACCTTCTTGCAATTTCTTCCAAAATCGCGAGGTGAATCTCGGATCTCTATCCGACACGATAGAAATAGGTACTCCATGTAATCTCACAATCTGAGAAACATACAATTCGGCTAGTTTATCCAATGAAAAATCCGTACGCACGGGGATAAAGTGAGCCGACTTAGTCAGTCTATCAACAACAACCCAAATCGCATCCTTCTTACTTGCTGACAATGGCAGTCCGGACACAAAGTCCATTGTGACTCGATCCCATTTCCACTCGGGTATCATGATCGGCTGAAGTAATCCTGAAGGCACTTGATGTTCTGCTTTCACTTGTTGACATATTAAACATCTCGAAACAAAGTCGGAGATGTCCCGTTTCATACCATGCCACCAAAACCGACGTTTCAAATCGTTGTACATTTTCGTACTCCCCGGGTGAATTGACATTCGGCTACAATGAGCTTCGTTCAGAATCATCAAAATGAGTTCTGAATTTCTTGGAACACACAACCGACTTCTGAACCTCAAACAATCGTCATCATCAATTTGAAATTCGGATTCCATATTCGGAATACATTCAGCCCGTTTTGCAACCAATTCATCGTCGACTTTCTGAGCTTCACGAATTTGATGAATCAATGATGGTTTGGCCTTTAATTCAGCTACTAACACATTGTCGGGTAGAACAGACAAGCGCACATTCATCGCTCGTAAAGCAAACAGCAATTTCCGGCTTAAGGCGTCCGCAACCACATTAGCCTTTCCCGGGTGGTAATCAATGACAAGCTCGTAATCTTTCAACAACTCAAGCCAACGTCTTTGTCGCAGATTTAAGTCTCTTTGAGTCATCAAATATTTGAGACTTTTGTGATCCGAAAATACATGGCACTTTTCACCAAACAAATAATGTCGCCATATTTTCAAAGCAAATACGATGGCGGCTAGCTCGAGATCATGAGTTGGATAATTTCTCTCGTGTGGCTTCAATTGTCTCGACGCATAGGCCACAACTCGACCTTCTTGCATCAATACGCAACCCAACCCGAGTAGGGATGCGTCACTATAAATGACAAACTCTTTGCCTGATTCGGGTTGCACCAAAATTGGAGCTTCAGTCAAATGAGTTTTCAGTTGATCGAAGCTTTTCTGACATTCCTCCGTCCATTCGAACTTAACATCCTTTTGAAGTAGCTTCGTCATTGGTGTGGCTATCATCGAGAAACCTTTTACAAATCGTCGGTAATAACCGGCGAGCCCCAGGAAGCTCCGAACTTCGGTAATATTTCTTGGAGGCTTCCAGTTAAGTATGGCTGAAATTTTGCTCCGGTCAACTCGAATACCCGTTGCGGATACCACATGACCCAAGAAGCTAACCTCTCTCAACCAGAACTCACACTTACTGAACTTCGCATATAACTGCTTATCCCGCAAAATTTGCATCACTAATCTCAAGTGTTCAGCATGTTCGGTCTCATCTCTTGAATAGACCAAGATGTCATCAATGAACACAACTACGAACCGATCCAAATATGGTCTGAAGATTCGATTCATCAAATCCATAAATACCGCAGGGGCATTAGTGAGCCCGAACGGCATCACTAAGAACTCGTAGTGACCGTACCTTGTTCTAAAAGTAGTTTTGGGTACGTCCGAATCTCGAATCTGCAACTGATAATAACCCGATCTCAAATCTATCTTTGAAAACACTGATGCTCCCTTTAATTGATCAAACAAATCATCAATACGCAGTAACGGATACTTGTTCTTTATCGTCACTTTATTCAGTTGACGATAGTCAATGCACAACCTCATGGTTCCGTCCTTCTTTTTCACGAACAATACTGGTGCACCCCAAGGTGAGAAACTTGGTCGAGCAAAACCTCTATCCGTCAATTCTTGCAACTGAGATTTTAACTCTTTTAACTCGGTTGGTGCCATACGATACGGAGCTATCGAAATCGGCGTAGTCCCAGGTACAAGCTCAATACCAAACTCTACCTCCCGAACAGGTGGTAAACCCGGTAATTCTTCAGGAAACACATCCGGGTATTCACAAACCACCGGCACAGATTCGGGTTTCTTTTTTAACTCTTTGTCATCAAGTACATACGCAAGGTATGCTTCGCACCCTTTTCTTACATATTTCTGGGCCAACATTGCTGATATTACAGCTGGCAACCCCCTTAAGTCCGTAGACTCAACTTGGATTATTTCGTTATTTGCGCACCTCAAATCGATAGTCTTGCTTTTGCAATTCACAACCGCATCATGCGCGGTTAACCAATCCAAACCAAGAATAACATCAAACTCGTCGAACGGCAAAAGCATCAAATCGGCCGGAAAACAGGATTCTCGGATTATTAGAGGGCATCTCTTACACACTTTATCAACAAGTACGCATTGACCCAAAGGGTTTGACACTCGAATTACGAACTCAGTAGACTCAACAGGTAGAGTCTTACTGGATGCTAAGGTTTCGCATACATATGAATGAGTAGAGCCAGGGTCAATCAATGCAATCACATTAGTATCAAAGAGAGTGAAGGTACCAGTGATGACGTCGGGGGAGGATGCCTCCTCTCGTGCGCGAATGGCATATGCTCTAGCAGGAGTACGGTTCTCGGCTCGAACAGCCGTATCAGGGGCCCCTCTCTGACTACCATCCCTACCTCCTAAAATTCTCGGTGGTCTACCTCTAGTTGTCACTCCACTAGGTCTTGCACCTTGAATCTTATTCTTCTCATCAAGCTCCGTGCAATCTCTAATGAAGTGGTCCTTCGAACCGCATCCGTAACAGGCCCTGTTAGTAGACTTACCCCAACATTCACCTAGGTGTCGTCTTCCGCATTGGGGACATTCAGGTTTCTCTTGACGATTATTGCCCACACTAGCTACCGAAGTAGCTCGAGAGCCCGTCGATGGTTTTGCTCTGAAGGAAATTCCCGCAGTCGTCCTCGACTTATTAGTGTCCTCCTTGAACTTCTTTACAGCTGAGAACGGAGCTTTACCCGTCGATCTTTTACGATAGTCTCTAGCTTCAAATTCAGCCTTCTTCTTCTCCTTTCCAAGTTCTTCCGCCTTGCAGGCTCGTTCGACTAGTGTTACGAATTCTTTTATTTCCAAAATACCCATTAGTAGCTTTAAATCTTCATTCAATCCTTCTTTGAATCTTTTGCACATAGCAACCTCATCAGCTACACACTCCCGGGCATACCTACTGAGTCTCACGAATTCATGTTCGTATTCAGATACTGTCATACGGCCTTGCTTGAGTTCCAAGAATTCCTTACGCTTTTGATCAATGAACCGTTGGCTAATATATTTCTTCCGAAATTCCGTCAGAAAGAAGTCCCAAGTTACTCGTTCGTTCGGGATTATGGAAATCAAGATCCTCCACCAATAGTAGGCTGAGTCTCGCAACAAAGATACAGCACACTTTAGACATTCATCAGGTGTGCATGACAGTTCATCGAACACCCGAACGGTGTTATCAAGCCAGAACTCGGCCCTTTCAGCATCATCAGTAACTATGGCCCTGAACTCCTCAGCCCCGCGCTTCCTAATCAAGTCTACAGGTGGCTTACTCAGCCTCACAGGATCAGTAACTGATGGCATTACTGGCTCCGGGGGTGGATTATTCAAATTCGGGAATTGTTGGACAGCCGGATTGGTTCGGGCATACTGCGCGACCCACTCATTCATCATGGTAAAGAAGGCTTGTTTAGCCCCCTCACCTTGATTATTCGCAGATGACTGAGGTTCAATAGGCGGTGTCCCTTGTGCAGGAGCAGCCGCTACACTTTCAACGTCATCCGCTAAGATTCTTTCTACACCGGGATCCATTTACTAATCAAAACATAAAATCTTAACCGTCAGAAGTCATCACACAGTTAAACATTAACATTCGGCATGTATAGCTAGACTCATACGTGCTATTGTAGTCCTAGAACCGACTAAACCATAGCTCTGATACCAATTAAATGTAACACCCCGAACCTGATACCGTCGCCGGAGTCGAACACGAGGTGTTAACAGACTTCAAACCACTTATTCGACATTTCCCAGACAAGCTGCCGATCTGCGTACTAGTCGCTTTAAAAATCATATCTTGAGTTTCACAACTCGAAAATCAGTTTCGTGATTTTTCCCTGAAACTAGACTCATATGCCCATCTCCATAATTTTTCTAGAATTTTTGGTCGGGCCAATTAGTACAGTTTATTAGTCAAAGTCTCCCATGTTACAGGGATCGACTACACTGACCCTTGCGCATTACGAATTGGATATCTCCCTGCACAGAGCTTCAATACTGATGTCGTTTGTTTCTATAGAAACTAGACTCAGATAGGAATCTGTACATATATGGCATGACTCCTAATTATCTCTGGTTAATTTATAATAAATCTCCAAAGTCGGAACAGGGAATCCAGAAACCGTTCTGGCCCTGTCTCACGAGAACCTGAATATCTCTTAACATACTATCCATATGATCTTTTCGTTACTTCTATATGAAAATAGACTCATCGAGCTTCGAATACATAATTTATTCATCAATTAATTCCACTCCTACTATGTTTAGTGATTTTTCGATCTCACGTCACTGCTGCTGCCAGCATCTGTTACGAAAGCAACTATGCCTATTTCGTGATTTCTCCTTGATCTAACTAGTAATTCATCATACATATCACCAATTATGATCATGACTAGCCATGCCAAAGGCTAATCATTGTCAAACTTCCCCCTACTACACTATTGCCATATCATGAATTTTAACACCAAAATAATCAACCATGACGTATGGCATAAAAAGGTCGAATTATCAAGATTTGCGACCTAACGTTATGAATCCAAACCCAACCGAACATTTATGCCATTTTCGCATGGCTAAAAGATTACATACCAAAGTTCAAACACAACATAATAGCCTATACATGCCGAAATGTTCTCCTAAGCCAACTAAGAAGAAAGTACCAAAACTTGTTATCCGGTGTGATGACTTCGATGACGGCCCGACCACGCAAAAAAGAGACGAGTCCAAGAAACCTAGAATAGGTGACAAGGAAACACCGAGTGAGTTTATAACTCAGTAAGTCATAAGCAATGCACTACCATCCATTAATAACATTATCACAATAGGAAATAAAATGGAACGAGGCTAATTACTCCATCCATACCGAACCATGCCATGGTTCCTCAGACCTATCGGTTCAATCTCATACCAAATCATGCATTCACATTCCGTATACTCATCAATAGGATATTTGAGGCATTTTCATACATCATTTTATTTTCGTTACAATCATACAACTAAACGGCCTTTCACCTATTCCACGATAAATCTTATGTACGTGACTTCAAGTATATTTGTCACATAGGTTCAAACTTACCAAGCTCAACTCCAAATATAGACATAGCACCTATTAGCCATGAACTCAAGGTACTTACCCGATCCGCTGTCCGTGATCGACTCAATAACGTCGCACACTTAGTGTTCATAATGTTTCAAAAATATATAATAAGTCCGCACACTCAGTGCTATATAATCAACTCGCACACTTAGTGCTATATAATCAAACTCGCACACTTAGTGCTACATAATCAAGCTCGCACACTTAGTGCTACATAGTCAAACTCGCACACTTAGTGCTACATAGTCAATTCGCACACTTAGTGCTGCACAATTTAAACCCGCACACTTAGCGCCAATCTCATGGTCATAAATGTTTATACCCGCACATTTAGTGCCGAGATCAACAACTCAATACATCTCACCTCTTTTCTTTTCATTCAACACTTTCATCATCACATACGTACATGCATATATATATTTATTCATTCCATTCAGCATCATTACATAAACGTTATGACCATTTGAATTAATACCAACTATATGCTTAATGACTTACTTGGTGTTGGGTAAGACGGTTCCAATTCGGCTACTCGATGATCTTTTCTTTGCCTTTGCTTGATTCTCCTCCTTTAACTCCTTGAGCTTAATCAATAAATCAACTAGTTTAGCCATCTTGCTAAACATTCATAATTCAATTACACATGCATATGTATGTTTGTATATTCGGCAACCATCCTCACTAATTACCCATTTAGTCGATTATACACATAATTAAAGGTAACATCCCGAATGGGCATACTTGTGTATATATACATATATATGTATATATATATACTTCGGAATGGGCATCACAATTAGATTTAACACCACCTTCATACTCAATTAGATGGCCGAATGTATGTATACATGTACAATGTCAACTATAACATCATGTAAATCCACATATAATTACATTTCTTAAGTTCCACATCTTAATGCCCATTATAGCCACTCCCATAGTCTAAATCTAGCAATCGGCAACACCCACCTTTCCACTATGTTAGCCGAATACTCATTCTCTTCCTAGTCCTAAATTCGGCACCTCCAACAAAATAGCTTAACAATTTCAACTTTCATGCTAACATAACAAGCAACTTAACACATCCATATAACTAGCATGCTAATAGCATCAAGGTATCAACTAAAATTTTTTAAGCTCCTTAGCCGAATCCTAACTCTCCAACAACCCCAAATCCAACCATGGGATAGATAGAATTTAGACTCATCACCCAAAGGTTGTGTAAACTTCCAAAAATATCATTGAACATATGTGACAGCCCAAAATTGACCCTAGTCGGGAAGTGGTTTCGGGACCACAAAACCGAGTCATAAAAATAATTGATTTCCATATTCTATGCTTATTATGTGTGTACATGAGTATGTGGAAGTTTCATTCTCCAATTTTGCCAATTGCATGAGAAATTATTAAATAGGGATTGATATGAGACATGGTGAAAATATGATAGGCTAATTTAAAATGGTCTGTTAATGCATGTTGTGAAAATGATGGGTTTGCATGTCAAATTACCCAAAATTTGAGCTAGCGGTTGGCCATGCTATGGGTGGAAACATGTTGGGAACATGTTGGCCTAGTGAGGTATGTAGGAATAAAATAAAATAAGGGGCATGGGCATAAAATAATGAAAAGGAGTATGATGAATACAAAAAAAAATGTGTGTAGTTGTTTCCCCCCCCATTGCCGTGAGCTAAAGAAAAGAAAGGAGAAAATTTTTGTTCATCCTTTCTCATCTTCATTTAGCCGAAACTAGAAAGAAAAAAACAAAGAAAAAAAATGCTCATCCTTTGGTTCATCCTTGGCCAAAAAAATTTTAAGGAGGAAGGAAGAAGAAAGGTTGAAGAGGTTCGGCCATGCATGTAGCTAGGCTAAGGTATGTTTGATGATGTTCCATGAGATGCATGCATGTTTTAGTTGTTAGCTTGAGTTCTACCTAGCCCATGGTCTAAATCTTGCTATGTGATGGAAATGACACTCGGCCATGGATGCATCATTCTTGGTTGATGTTTGATGTTGTGGTGATGAGGCATGAGGATGAGTTAAGATTCGGCCTAGGTGGAGTTTGTGTTAATGCCATTGCATGCTAAATATGAAGCTTGTTAATGATGCATGTGATGGTGGCTTGATGATTCTTGAACCTCCTTTTTAGCATTTTTGAGTGAGCACATATGTGCATTGGTTGCTAAATGGAGAAGAATCGGCTAGCAAGTTGTGTGCTAAGGCCGAATATAACTTTTGCATGTTAATGAGCAATGCATGTGTTAAATTGATGGAAAGGGAGAGGATGCTTTACTAGTGTGTATATGTGTGTATTAGCCAAGTTTTGAACTTGAAACAAAAGGGTGTTTAGTCAATACAAGTGACCATACTTGTAGAATGTATTAAGTGTTGAAATCGGCCCCAAAATAGACATGCATATTCGGCCAAGGGGGAAAAATTAGCTAAAATGTTGAGTTTGATTCATGATTCCGTACATATGTGACTTTAATGTCTAATGTATAAATATGGGCTAAGTGCCTTGTGTTCCTCTTTTCGATGCTCAAATGATTAAATCAATTTATTTGTTTAATTAAGCTCAAGAGCAAAGGGGAACTAAATCCGATAAAGGGAAGGAAAAAGTGGTCGAATAGCTATCGGAATCGTTCGACAACACCCGAGGTAAGTTCTTGAGTAAAAGAGCTTAAATTATGATGTGATTAGATCATGTTTTAAGCAAATTAAAATCATGCTCTTTGTGTGGCTATTGAGCCGAATTTGCAAGAATGATAAATGTCTTGTGTTTGAGTTTTGCTAACAAAAATGAAATACGAATGGGCCATGATTTATTGTTAAATGTGCATGGTTATTTGAATGATGTCCGGGCTAAGTCCCGAAGGCTTGTGCTAAGTGACAATATCCGGACTAAGATCCGAAGGCATTTGTGCGAGATACTAATTCCGGGCTAAGCCCGAAGGCATTTGTGCAAGATACTAATTCCGGGCTAAGCCCGAAGGCATTTGTGCGAGTTACTAAATCCGGGTTAAGTCCCAAAGGCATTTGTGCGAATTACTATAACCGGGCTATGTCCCGAAGGCATTTGAACGAGGAGTATATCCGGTTAAATTCCGAAGGTACGTGATTTGGGAATGAATGAACTTGCTGTAAAATTCCAGTTAATACTCTCGAAACATCCCAACATTGAGGTATGTTTCGTATGTGCTTGAATTTAGTTGAGCCCTTACAAATAAGTATTCGCTCAGTGGATAAACGAGCTACTGGCCTTTGGCTGAGTTGATCTTTTGTGTATGTACATAAGGGTTGATAATGTGAAGCAAGTACGATATCGTAAATTTGTGCATATGAAATTATCCGTTTAGCTATATGAATGCTATATTTTTGTTGTGCTGGAATTCCTTGCTCAAAACTTACTAAGCATAAATTGCTTACTCCGTTTCATTGCTCCTCTGTTTTATAGATTTGGTTCTCTAGCTATCGGACTCGGGATCTTGAGGTCAAAGTCGCCCACACTATCAAAGCCCCCTTTTGGTACAATTATGGTTGAACTTCGAAATGGCATGTATAGGACTACCCGTTTGTTGTGGGTCGTGGACCCTTTGGACTTGTATAAATTTTGGATAGCCATGCGAAAATGGCTTATATGTGTTTGAGTATATTGTTATAATCATTTGGTGTGGATATGCTTGACAAGGATTGGCCATGGGGATGGTTAATCACTTTCATAAATTGTGCTATTTATGCAAAAAGGGCTAGTTGAATCATGGAAACCATGAAATAGGTAAAGTCTACCTTAAAGGCAGATGCTGACAGCAGCAGTGATGTAGATTTGGAAAATCACTAAAAATAGTAGGAAGGGAATTAAATAGTGAATAAATTATGTAAACAAACCTTGATGAATCTACTTTCATAGGAAAGTAACGAAACAATCATACGGACAGTATGTTAAGAGATATTCAGGTTCTTGTGAGACAGGGCCAGAACGGTTTCCGGATTTCCTGTTCCGACTTTGGAAATTCATTATAAATTAACCAGAGATAATTAGGAGTCATACCATATATGGATAGATTCCTCTCTGAGTCTAGTTCCTATAGAAACAAACGGCATCAGTATTGGAGTCCTGTACAAGGAGATATCCAAGTCGTAATGCACAAAGGTCAGGGTAGTCGATCCCTGTAATATGGGAGACTTTGACTAATAAACTGTACTAATTGGCCCGACCAAAAATTCTAGAAAAAAATATGTAGATGGACATATGATTCTAGTTTCAGGGAAAAATCACGAAACTGATTTTCGAGTTGTGAAACTTAAGATATGATTTTTAAAGCGACTAGTACGCAGATTGGCAGTGTCTGAGAAATATTTTTATAAGGGGTTTAAAGTCTGTTAACACCTCGTGTTCGACTCCGGTGTCGGTCTCGGGTTCGGGGTGTTACAACATACCTTGATCTAAAGGACCACCTTGGCCGAATCTTGCTTCCTCTTCTTCCTCTAGTTACGACAATTGCAAAAGAAAGAAAACATGAACACTCCTTCTTCCCTCCTTATTAAGCATTCAAACTCCCTCATTTTCATGCCACAACATCAAACACTCCTCCTAGATACAAGCAATGGCCGAACTCTTTCCAAGTTTTTCTCCCCTTCTTTTTCTTGGTTTTTCGGCTAGGAGATGGCAAGTATGACACCCATTTTTTTTTGTTCACTTTCCTATTATTATCCCCATCATTTGTTAACCAAAAGAAAACATATTAAATTAGAATGAGTGGAGCATCATCACTCCTTGGCCGGCCACCATGTATTTTATGGGCAATTTGACATGCAAAGCCATGCTTCCTCACCCTATTATTACTTACTCCTTATAATTCATCTATCATCTTTTCTAACTTCGTCAACTATGTCCTTTTTGAATTAATTCACAATCCTAAAGCTAATATTAAGCATTTAATTTCTCATATATTCACTGTCACACAAAAATTTATGCAATTAAAACACAAAAATAAATTTTTGGCTCGGTAATGTGGTCTCGAAACCACATTCCGACCAGGGTCTAATTTGGGTTGTCACATTACCTCACTGTCTTGAAACACATCACAATTCATACAACAGTACATTACTGAAAGTCAGGAAGTCTTTATTGAATGTAGACTAGTCTAGTTCAAACGCTTCAGTTACCAATATTCTCATCTATCTGAACTCTGTCAACATGTAATAAACTTTTCAGCTTTCACAAGATGAAAACCTTATCATTCGTAGTGACTTTAACTAATATCAAACTCTTTCTAATAAATACACTTCTCGTTCAGACTATTTACTCTTTTATTCGTACAAAATGAAATTCTATTATCAGACTTGGGAAAAATAATCCTAAAATAATTGTCACATGAAATCTTTCAAATAGATAATTCACCATACCGACTGAAACTTGCGCTTTTATCACTTATGCCTTTACTGATGTCAAATCCTTACACAGAAATTAGAAAAAACCCCAATACTAAAATCACCACATTACCAAGATCAAATTAGAAGTATAGTCATATTTGACATGATTATCACGAGCTGAAGAACGCACTTCGAACACGAGTCATAATTGACAAATTATGGAACAAAGATAACAAGGAAACCGAATAAAGAAATCCAAGATAAAGAAATCCAGAATAAAGAATTCCAGAATAAAGAGATCCAGGATAAATAAACCCAAGATATGATACTATGCCGGAGAATCGAAAACCAAACTCATAGAGAAAATACAGAATACCTCGATAATTCTTCAAAGAAAGAAAGTCCAAAAGAAAACATCATTTAATCCCACTGGAATCAAATATAACAAGAAAAATATATCTTCCCATACATATATATCAGATGAAGCATCAAGTAGAAGAAACAGAAACATAATATCTTACGTATTCTCTCATCAATTCTTATCAGACGAAATGAAATAGAATACCCGATGAAATAGAGCAATATAAATTATAAACCAGTCAGACTACCAATGCTTTCATCCAACACCAGGATTAAAAGACATTCCCATATAACAAGAATTTCTTCAGAAGATCAATAGCCATAGAAATATTTCTGAGAACGGGTAAACACATAGAACATCTCAAAAGAGACTGCTAAATCTGTCCAGTCATAACTGTCACACTCAGATAGTTCACATTTCAATTATCATTTCCCCAACTAGTTTTGTCGTCACAAATTTCATATTAAACCATTCACTAAAGAAGGCCAGTTCTGAATAAATTTCGATTTACGCTTTTCTTGACCTTGCACCTGAGTAATTCGGTTTACCAAGGAGAATTCCTTTTCTAACTGAGACAGTGCATAACTCCAATAATCTTTACGTCAATCCGATACTTTACTGGCTCTGACTTTACTTATCAGCTCATTTTCAATCTCTGATCATACTTATAATTATTCTATCACTGAACTCTTTGGGTTCTCAACCGAAAACTTATTCAATACAAATCTCATGAAATTCCATTATAAGTACCACTTTGGTAAGGGGGAGGGGTTGTAGGACCTCTGACTCGACTTTCTTATACATACACATATGACACAACTCCCATCATCATAGCAACATCATCAAAATCATGTCATTCATTCATGTTGGCTTACACCAATTTTCCTATTGTCCCATTTAGACAATATACTTATGCATACATTCTATGTTTTCTAGATAGCTTTACTTATCCATTCATTTAATTAATTTAATTCATGCTCATGACCTCATATAAGGCCAAACAAACATAGGTATTTGCATCACAATCACAGCTTTCATTTCGTGCATCATCATGTACATATCATTACAATCATATAATTCAGTCCAACAATTTAACATAGATAAGTTCATTTCATTATAATCCTTTATCTCATAAAAATTGTATATCATTAACATTCATCAACATTCAACGTCCAATCAAGACAAGGACATTTTCATTCGTATCATGATATTATGACCTTTATTCATACCTCTACTACTTTCTATTTATTCCGTTCATCTTATCAAGTAAGCCACATACACTACATCGTATGAGCATTAAGCAAATATGGATATTTATCACATATGTGTCATAAACTTTTATTCATACTTTTCTGAACCGAGACTTATCATAATCATAATTTTACTCAAATACCTTCACATAACATTGAACATGGTCGGTGCAGCTCGGTTGGAGAGTACCCTGTCTAAATAAGACGGTACTCATACACGTCGGAAGACATCACACTATCACAGATCAGTGGCATGTATAGCTAAACTTTTACACATGCTAGGTTAGTAGGAGAACCGACTAAACCTGCTCTGATACCACCAAATGTAACGCCCCGTACCCGAGACTGTCGTCGGAGTCGAACACGAGGTGTTAATAGACTTAATTCATTACTTAAACAGCTCAAACAATTTATTTTTAAAATTTCTAGTCAAGCTAACAATCTCCGTCATAGTCAATTAAAAAATTCATATCTCAAGTTACAAAACTCGAAATCCAATTCCGTAAATTTTTCCTGAAACTAGACTCATATATCTATTTACTAATTTTTTTCTAGAATTTTTGGTCAAGCCAATTAGTACAGTTTATTAGTTAAAGTCTCCCCTGTTTCAAGGTTCGACTGCTCTGACCTCTATGTATTACGAATTAGATATCTCCCTGTACAGAGATTCAATGACTATGATGTTTGTTTCTAATAAAACTAGACTCAATAAGGAATCTTTACATATAAATCATGACTTCTAATTATCTTTGAACAATTTATGGTGAACTTCCAAAGTCAAAACAGGGGATCCAGAAATCGCTTTGGCCCTATTTCACAAAAAATTAAACATCTCATAAAATATAACTCATATACCTGTTTTGTTCCATCCATATGAAAATAGACTCATAATTACTCAATTCCATATTTTATTCACCATCTAGTTGTATCTCTACTATTTTTAATGATTTTTCAAACTCACATCACTGCTGCTGTCTGAATCTATTTTATGGTAAATTTTACCTATTTCATGTTTTCCATGGATTAGCTAGTAATTTAGCATACATAACACCAAATATGATCATGATTAGCCATTCCAATGGCTAATCATTACCAAGCATTTCCATACCACTCAATAACAATATCATAAGACCATATATACAAAATGATTATAATGCTATACATGCCATACTCAAAATATGCAAGCCATTATGCCAAGATGGTATACGGATATAGTGTGAGCATGCCTCCGACCGTTCCCGATTTCCGAGCTGGCTTGTCAACACTACAAGGAATGAAAAGGAGGGAGTAAGCATAAATGCTTAGTAAGTTCACATGCAAATAGCAAGTAACATAACCATATAAGCAAACATAAAACATCATTTGCATAATCATCACCAAGACATTCATATCACATTTTCATTTATCATCTTACCATATTGTTGTTATATCAAGTTTTCAACCCGAGGGTTAAGTACATACCTGTTCAAAGTATTCATTTCACAACACTTACCAATACGTCCCTTTCATCTTGAGTATTCCTCCATTTGAGTAGAACTTTACCCGTTGAACACATCGGAATATAATTCGGATACATGGAAAGTTTGCACATAAGTGCCACATCTGTAGCCAAGCTACTATGTAACCCGCCCATAAGCGAACTCGGACTCAACTCAACGAGCTCGGGTGTTCGCATCCATGAGTGAACTCGGACCCAACTCAACGAGTTCGGATGCCTAGTCACATCTCACGAACTCGGACTCAACTCAACGAGTTCGGACATTCGCATTCATAAGTGAACTCGGACTCAACCCAACGAGTTCGGATGCCCAAACATCCTAGTGACATGTCACTTGTATCCTAATCTATTCCTAAGGTTCAAACGGGAGTTTTCCTCGATCACACATCTTTGCCATCTTCCACGGAATATCGAAATTGATACTTCGGTGATAGTTCATACTCATCAAGTAATTCACATAATTACATATTATTCAACTATAACCACAAAGCATAATATTTCATGATAATAATCAGCATCATATCATATAAACAACATTAAATTGCTTAAAATGACAATTATGTTACTACATTTACACATGAACTTACCTCGTATGCGAAAATGGCTACTTTTACCATTTCGTCCACAACTTGGTATTTTCCCTATTTTAGCCTGAATTGTAGTTTTCCTTGCTCTATCATTTAAAATATAGTCT
The DNA here is from genome assembly GCF_007990345.1 of Gossypium hirsutum. Taxonomy (NCBI): domain Eukaryota; kingdom Viridiplantae; phylum Streptophyta; class Magnoliopsida; order Malvales; family Malvaceae; genus Gossypium; species Gossypium hirsutum. The sequence goes on from NC_053426.1 coordinate 65,637,530, forward strand.
AATTAGGACTCACATTATTCAAATTGACCCAAAATCATATTTTGGAAAAAAATACAAGTTTGCCCCTAAACTTTTGCATATTTACACTTTTACCCCAAAGCTCGTAAATTAAACTTCAGCCTATTTTCTTATGTTTTATGACACGTTGATCATTTTTCCCTTCTATGGCAACATCAAATTCTCACTCTAACATGTACTTATGACTATTAGGTATTTTTACCGATTAAGCCCTTTTGCTCGTTTTCACTTAAAACCGAGTAGCACAAGTTGTCTAACATAATTTAAAACCTCATATTCTATCATAAAACACCAAAATACACAAATTTCACCTATGGGTATTTTTCCAAATATAAACCCTAGGTTAAATTATTGCTAGCATAAGCTAAATCGAGCTATCGGGACTCCAAAAACATAAAAATCATTAAAAACGAGGCTAGAACGGACTTACAATTGAGCTTGGAAGCTTGAAAAACCCTAGCCATGGTTTTTCCTTGCTATATTCGGCCATGGGGTTGAAGATGAGCAAAATTGGCTTTTAATTTTGTATTTTAATTCATTTTACCCCTAAATGACCAAAATGCCCTTACTACTAAACTTTCCAAAAATTCCATCCGTCCAATTTTTGTCCATAGACGTAGAAATTGGTAAAATTGCTATTTAAGACCTCCTAATTAATATTTCAAAACAATTTCATACTAGAAACTTCTAGAATGCAAGTTTTTCAAATTATTCGATTTAGTCCCTAATTTCAATTTAAGCACTTTATGCATAAAATTTCTTCACAAAATTTTCACACAATCATGCAATCATATCATAGACCTTAAAATAATCATAAAATAATTATTTCTATCTCAGATTTTACGGTCACGAAACTACTATTCTGACTAAGCCCAAAATTAGGATATTACACTAACTATCTAGTGTATAACAATTTAAACAAGCTAAGAACAGAAAAACTTATTTGGTTCGACGTCGGAGACTCGATGTGCCACTCAAAAAGATTTATTTCCAAAATGGTGTGATCCAAGATTTTTTTAACGTAGAAAAAGAAACCAAATAATAATAAGGCCCACTTCACAACCCGAGTTTTGTAACCTGGGCTCTGATACCACTAAATATAACACCCCGAATTCAGCCCAGACGTTATGCTGAATCTGACGTGTTACATTGAAGTGTTTTAGCAAAAATTGTGTTTTCATTTAAAACCATTCTTAAACAAAAAAAGCCTTAATAAACATACCTTTTAGTTGCGGAAGCCTTGTTTTAAGCATTTGATTTAAGAAAACTTATCATTTAGAAATTAAGTTGCGGAAACATAGAAAACATACTATAATTTAGGAAACCCATGTTCAACTTCTCGTAATTACAATGAAAATAATAATACTTCAAGTAAAAATAGCATAATGAAAACCTTATTACAATTTGGTCTGAAACATACTTAATAAAACAAAATTTATAAGCTTAAAAAAAAGTCCAAATTTGTCTTGCTAGCTGACCACCCAGAGTCCTTCCAAACGTCGAACCGTTTACTGTGCATCACCTGAAAATAAAATAAAAGAGGGAGTGAGTTTTCGCAAACTTAGTGTGTACAACCCTCGACGGAAAACAAGCATTCAAAAATCATCATACATCAAACATGCAATGCAATCCCATTCAAATTATCCATCCGCTACACATTAGCTCCGTCCCCATTCACACCATGTGGGTATATAAATATTGACCCACCCAGCCCACACACCAATGGTAGCCCGGTTACGAAACTACCTTCATTTACATATTGGGTTTTAAAAGCCGTCGGTGATCCACGATTGTCAGGCAACCATACGATCCTCATATACTTCCTCCGTACCATAATTCCTATCCCATATGCGCCCTAAGCAGAACATCATATGTATGCATGTCACATCCACAAAACTTACATTCAACACCTAGGGGTATTTTGGTCATTTTTGCCCATAGGGGTATTTCGGTAATTTTTCCTTAATTACGGTTTTCACTTACCTTGGCCCATGAACAAGCCCCGCAAGCTAAGGTGAATGAATACTATGCACCAGGTAGGATTCCAGAGAAGAGGAGGTGGGTCATTAAAACCGTTTAAGTACCAAGCTCTCCCTAGATCCAATCCTAGACATGCATATACCCATTGTCACACCTCAACCCTATGACTTGTCCACGGTCTCAATTAATTAAGTAAGTTTTATGTAGTCATCATATACTAGGCCCAATACCCCTACATACATGCATATGGCCCACTAGGCCCAATCTTATTCAAATGGCCCATCTGGCCCAGTTCATATTCTTATGGCCTACTAGGCCCAATTCACCTTCATATGGCCCATTAGGCCCAAATCATATTATAATCATTCTCACATACCAATTTTCAAACACATAACATCACTTATCAATCTTTGCCTATTATGGGCCCAATAGCCCATTAGACCTATTTAGCCCATTCTGGCCCATTTGGCCAATTTCTCAACCCAAGTCCAAGGAATCGCCCGTGGGCCTCAGGAAACCTATCAGTTTCCTCTCCACGAGTGTTCGCGCACTCATGTGATTATCGTAGCCCAACTTTTGGCTTTTCGACATTTTGGCATTTCAATTTTTCGGCATTTCAGCTTTTCAGCTTTTCGGCTTTTGCCGATTCATTGTGTGTGTGCAGTGTATTTACACACCTGGTAAGCAAGAGTGATGCAATCTCTTTAGCCCAAACCTACAATCGATATCACTCAAAGATTAATCTTACATACTTATCGAATACTTTCCCAAAAGCCAGAATCTCACCTTAACCTTACCTTGAACACAAATCCAAAATAGCTTCTCCTTGATCACGTACTCCTTAGATCTGCATTAATATTAATGATTAAACTATAACAATAGATATCTTGTATCCAACACAAGTCCCCTTACCTTAACTATGAACATTCGGCCAACCAAGATCAAGAGCACTTACCAAAGTCTCTCACCGGAGGAGCAAATCGGTAGAGATCCAAGGACTGAGATTCGTTACCTATTCCTACCCAAAACCGATTAGAAGAAGTGAGGGACTGTAGACCCAATACTTAGCAAAACCCGATTATGAGAACAAAGCCTTTACACTAAGCTTGACCGATTAGAAAGGGTACTGGCGGCACCAAGAGTATTCGGGTAAGAAAGTTTCTGCCTGTGCTATTTGTATGGTAAAAGAGAGTTATTCGGCTCCAAGGAAAAAGAAAGAAAAGTCAGCAATGAGGTAGAGGTAGAATAGAATTCGGCACAAGGAAAAAGAAAAAGAAAAGAAAGCAAAAGGTTTTTGGCTTTTAGCGAACGAGTTTCTAGTAACAGGGTGAAGGAAATTCGGCATTAGCTGCATACTCTAGTATTCGACACCTATTTATAAGCCTTATAGCCGAATTTTCCCATGCCCAATTCCCCATTCGGCTCCATCACTTCTCCCTTCTCATCTCCTCATTTTTCTCCCTGATAACCCCTTGATCCTTTCCTTAATTTTCTCTTCTGAACACTTCCCTTGGAGTCCACTATCACGCCACTTCCATCCTTCTAGAAGGCCAAAATTAAACTTCTAAAAACACTAAGCTAGGATTCGAACCTTGGACCTCCTTGCTAGCTATTAACGCCACCTCCCTACACTCTAAGTGGCGTCACTTAGCCACTCTTCTACAAGGCTTTTTTATACTGTTTCCCCTAACTTTATTTAAAAGCCCAACTACTTGCCAGCCCTGATTCTTTTAATATCTAAACTATAATTTCATTTATTCCTAGGTTTGAACTCAAACCTTAACTAAGACATACTAAAATTATCACTTGGATAGGAATATTAAACATAATTTTTATCAAAATCGAAACAAAGAAAGTTCGAGATTTCAGGATTTTTAGGTTTCGAGATTTTTAGGGCGTTACATCTCTGGTTTAATATATTAGATGCAATTAAGTTTTTTTAAGTATGTAATTTTAATGTAAAGATGATACTTGAAAGCATGAGTAAATGTGTCTTGCATAAAACTTGATCATTAGATTGATTTATATGCCTTGAATTGGTGAATATATTGAAGTGTTGATGTAGGTGCAAGGTAAAAAAGGGTGAGAAATGAGTGTAACACCCCTTACCCATCTCCAATGCCGGGACAGAGTATGAGGCATTATTGAAAACATACACAGTCGTTCATGCAAAACCAAGATATAAAATTTTTCTTCAAATCAATTTCATTCATACATCCACAATTTGTCCCTAATATGGGCCTATGAGGCCCAAAACAACCATCGGAAAAGGATCAGGACTAAATTGAGAACTTACAAACTCTTTACAACACAAAGAATTTTCTAGTTTTGGAGACCAAGTGGTCACACATGCCGTTGTGGCTCAGACATGCCTGTGTCCTTAGCCCGTTTAACTCTCAGTTTATGACGTCAGTAATATTTTAAGGTCACACGACCAAGACACATCCCCGTGTGCTAGGCCGTGTCTTCCATACGGCTGAGACACACAGCTGTTTCTCTGTCCGTGTGGCCAACACTTAGGTTATTTTCCAAGCCTTGGTCAACCTTAATCCCTCATACACTTATACAACATCAAAGGCATAGAACATGATATCCAATTAAAGATTAAACATCCTCAATTAAGTTACGAACATAACATTTGCATGTCATCATACTTGTGTTTCTCATACTCATTTTATATCAAGTCTAGACATACCAAACCATATTCATTTGGCCTTGTCATCTTCATTAACATCATTAACTTACTCTAAATTTGCACTTTTATACCAAGAATATGGTCACATCTATTGATCAAAGTTCATCCATTGAATACACATACCATATCATACATCCATCGATATCAATCCATCACAACATGCACATCAGCAAGACATTAGAACAGTCAAGCAAAAACAATTAGGTTTACAACCCAATGATCAAATATAAGCCATATCTCATGGCTCTATGCAATTGAATCATATGAGCCAACTCAATTGGCCAAATCATGAAACACATATCATAAAGTACTAAGTCTCTATACATGCCAATCAGTTGAAAAAACTTAAGACTTATTAATACCCCGGCTTGATAACTTGATAGTGTGAGGCTGCCTCCGACAATCTCTAACCTCGAGCTAACCTGACAACACTAAAAGAAATGGAAAGTAGAGGGGTAAGCTTTATAGCTTAGTAAGCCCACATGAAAATGTTAATAAGCAATTTATTAACGTGCTTTTTCCAAATTCTTACAACATGTTCTCATGGTAACACAATCAGAAGTACACATAATTCCATTATTTGCTTATATTCCAGTCAAGTTGTCTACTCGAGTCATAGACACTAAATTATTTATAACTTGAGCTACGAAACTATAAATTAATATCCAATAATTTTACCTAAAAATATACTCACACATATTCTTACCATAAAAGTTATAGAATTTTTGGTCTAGCCAATAAGTACAGTTTATTCTTTAAAGTTACCCCAATTTTGCTGTCTGACAGCTTCGACCTTTCTTTACTAAAAATTAATTATATCATAGTACGAGATTCAGATAACGTTATCATCTATTTCTATTGAAATTATACTCATTAAGGATTTAGTCATATGAATTATAATCCCTAATTATTGTTGTACAATTTTTAGTGATTTTCCAAAATTAAGACAGGGGAGCCCGAAACACTTAGACCCTGTCTTACAAAAATTCAAATATCTCATAATATAAAGTTATTTTGTTTACACCGTTTCCTCAATGTGAAACTAGGCTCAATAATATTTAATCTAATATCTTTTTAAATTTCTAATTCAATTCCCATAATTTTTGGTGGATTTTCAAAGTCACACAACTGCTGCTGTCCAAAACTGTTTTAGTGCAATATCATGATTACTATTATATGATGACATAATAAACATAATCATAAACATAAACATAAGTTTATTCATCATTCAAAAACCTTTGACTTACTTATCACGCACATACGTCTTTATCATGAAACATCATATATCAAGGCATTACTCGTGAGTTTAGTGTACATACCTGTACCAACTCGTAATACAACATATAATCATAACTTCCTTAATATATTCTCCTTAGGACTTTCGTCACATCATCCATTACATTACCCATAGAACACTTGGAATTTTATTGGGTTCGTGGAAAACTTGCACAATAGTGCCACATATACATACGTTCCCAAAGCTACCTCATAACGTATAATGCTCGCAATGGAGCTACTCACGGGCTTGCTCATATAAGCTACCGATCAAGGTGTAACTACACGGGCTGCTCACACAGGCTATTAGGTATCTGACCACTCAAAGATTACCTAGCCACCGGTAGGACACAGAAGATCAGTTCCCAAAACTCAGTCACATGTATCACATCCATTATGAACTCAGACCACTCAACGAGCTCGGATGCCACATATATCACGAACTCGGACCACTCAACGAGTTCAGACTTCTAAATTCCTAGTGACATGTCACTTGTATCCTAAAATATTCCTAAGGTTCAAATGGGGTTTTTCTCACTTGCACATTGCACCTCTATTGCACTTGCTCATGACGTCGTGGATAGCGACCATAGTATCATTCATGTTTACAATAATACCATTAGACATATCATACATAATAAGCAATAAAATAATTATCACATAATGTTAACACAAAATAACATACTACATTGTCACATTATTTACACATGTACTTACAATTCATGTAATATCAAGCATTAACATTCAAGTATAACATTGCATTATTATTGACATACGAACTTACCTCGAACCCGAGCACAGCTAATTGTTCCATTTTAGTCCATAATCTCGTACTTTCCCTATTTAAGCCTGAATCTCAGTTTTCTTGATCTAAAATTTCAAATATAACTTATTTATTAATCACATTATTCAAATTTACCCAAAAATCATACTTTTACAAATTTTCATTTTTACCCCTAAACTTTTACATATTTGTAATTAGCCGTTAGGCTCGTAAAATGAAATTCATTCAATTTCTTTGTACTTTAAGCCTAGCCAAATCATTTTCATAACTATAGCAGCCCACAATTTCCACTAAATTAGTCCTTTTTAGCGTTTTCATCGAAAACTACTTAGTAAAAGTCATTTAACACATAACAAAAATTCATATTCCTCCCTTAAACATCAAAATACACAGATGTAGCACATGGGAAAATTTTCAAACATCAACCCTAGCTTAAATAAATGGTAGAAATAGCTAGATCTTGTTACGAGGATTTCAAAAGCGTAAAAATCATTAAAAATGGGGCAAGAACGGTCCTACTGTTGAGCTTAGAAATCTTGAACAAAACCCTAGCCATGGCTTCCATGAAAATTTCAGCCAAAGGTTGAAGATGAGCATAAATTTTGCTTTTATTATCCCTTTTTATTATTTTAATTACCAAAAGACCAAAATTGCCCCTAACTTGAAAATATTCTATTTCACCTATTTCATGTCCATTTTTGTCTAACAAATTAACAAATGGTCTAACTACCATATAAGGACCTATAATTTAAAATTTCATAGCAATTTTAGACCTCTAACTTCTAAAACTCAAGTTTTTCACTTTTTACAACTTAGTCCTTTTTACCAAATTGAGTGCCCAAACGTCAAAATTTTAGAATGAAATTTTCACAAAATCATCTCGTGAAATTATAGACCATGAAAATATAAAAAAATTATTATTTCAAATTTGTGGTCCCAAAACCATTGTTTTGACAAGACCCTAATTTGGGATGTTACAACTCTCCCACTTTAGGGATTTTCTGTAACAATCCGGTTTAGACCCTAATCGGAACAGTAGTTTTAGGACCACATATTCAAGTCAAAAAAATATTTAAATATTATTTTTCATGCTTATGATGATTGAATGAGCATATGTGAAAATTTCGTCTGAAAATTCGATTTTTTGTGTGCTCAATTTGATAAAAGGACCTAATCGCGTAAATTATAAAAATTTCATTCTGATTGTTAAAGTGCTTATTTGATTTCTCTTATTAAAATAGAGGTCCTTATGATGTAATTTGACCATTGGAAGTTTGAATGGACATAAATGGGCATTACTTAGTGGATTTTAAATGATATTAATAAGGCCATTTTAGTAAAATGTATATTAATATGTGATTAATAAAAAAAGCTTAAAATTTGTTCATCCATTATCATTCATAGCTGAAATTAGAAAACAAAAATAAATAATAAAATCTCTTAGGGTTTCGGCACTTCTGATTATGATTAAGGTATGGTTTTTGATCCATTTTTTATAATTTCTACGTTTTTGTAATTGTTGCTTCGAATACTATAAAACCCATGTCTCAATTTCAGATTTTGATGATCATTTTGAAATGTGCCATGGATGAATTTATGAGCTTTATGTTTTTAATTGATGAAATATGAAATTTTGATGTTGGGTTTATATGTTTTGTCTTTGGATTTTTGATCATTTTGAGTAAAATGGGCTAAATTGTGAAATTTATAAATTGAGGGACTAAAATGTGAAATAAATGAAATGTGTGGACTTGTATGAGTGTTATAAATATTTGGCCAAGCATGAGTATATGCAAATTATGTGTATTTTATGATTTTGTGAATTAGGGACTAAAGTGTCAAAATGTGAAAATGTGAGGGCTAGTTTGCAAATTTCCCTAAATAAGTGTTTATGGATTATTTTGAATGAATTTATTATTGAATAAGTTAAATTTGAATTTATATAGATCAAGAATTAAAGAAAACGGAGCTAGATCGGGGAAAGTCAAAAGTTGTCGGGTAATCGATTTCATTTATCCGAATTCGTACGAGGTAAGTCGATATACAATTAAGCTTGTTTAAATTGAATTATTATTATTCATTTGATATTGAATCGTGATAAATGAATGATCGAGCTAAATATGTTCTGTTCGAGAAAGTATAGACAAAGTTCTGATGTTCGAAAAGCCCCTTACAAACCATAGGAATAGTGGGGATACATATGTCATGACATAGGATTTTTGATATGTGTTATCGTGTAAGAGCACGTCTAGGATGTTGGCATCGACTTCTGTTTTGCGTGTAAGACCACGTCTGGGACATTGGCATCGTATTTGATTTAGTGTAAGAACCTGTCTGGGATAGTGGCTTCGATGTTTGATTACATGTAAGACCCTGTCTGGGATAGTGGCATCGATGTTTGATTACATGTAAGATCACGTCTAGGACGTTGGCATCGTATATGCTTTTCAAGCTACCCGCTTATCCTAATTTTTCCGAACGGTTCAAACGGGCATTCCGAGAAATTGAATGAATTAGTGAATATATATATCTGATTCAGGTACATTTGAATTGTGTACTATATTTGAAAATGAAAGGTAAGTATATGTTCAAATGATGATCCATGATCCAAGTATATAAATATGATGTTTGTGTTGGTATTTGGCTCCAAAGTATAAGTAAATTAGTGATGTTTATATGCTTTACATGATAAGTTTAATTGTATATGGGTTACTAAGCTTTTGAAAGCTTACTTGTGTGTGTTTGTAGTGTTTTATATATATCGAAGCTATTGTGAGCTCAGGGATTGTCAAGGATCGTCACCGCAATATTGAACATTATTTTGGTATTTTGAAAATGTATATATTAAAGTATGGCATGCATAGGCTAGAAGTTGTGGGGTTATGTTCTGTGATGTATATATTTAGCCATGTGACATGGCTAATTTGTGTTTAAGCTTATAGTTTGATAATGATATATGATATGTGATGCTAATGTGAAATTGTAGTATGTTTTGGTTGGCCAAAAGAAATGGTCAATGTTGAGAAATTTGGTAAGTTTTGAGCATTTGATTGAATGATGTATTGATCATATGTTTTGGTATGATTTTAGTTTAAGTTTTGTTATGAATTGATTGAGGAATTGAGGTTTGAAATGATTGGTAATGTTATACCATGAATTATGTATGGTTTGGTATTGATATTGGCTAAAATGGTTGTGCATATATGCCTGGTTTGGTGCTTGTAGGTTGACCCAAATTGGGGTGGCAAATTGGCTATTCAAAAGGCCTATTTTTGTCCACACGGGCAGAGACACGGGCCTGTGTTTCAGCCGTGTGCAACACACGGTCATGTTACACTGCCATGTGTCCCCTAGGGTACCTTACGAATTAAAGTTAGTTTATACCCTCCAGTTTTGATATGGCCTAGACACACGGGCGTGTCTACCGGCCGTGTGAGGCACACGAGCTGGCACATGGGCATATGGCTAGCCGTGTGGCCAAGTCAGTAGCCTCTCTAATTTTCACATGGCTTGGCACATGGGCGTTTCTTGTGGCCGTGTAGATAAGTCAGTATGTATGCCCTGTTTCGCCACGGCTTGGACACATGGGTGTGTCTAACGCTGTGTGAGGCACAGTGCCTGTTCTTACGGGCGTGTGACCTATTAAAAGTTAAAAATTTTCTAAGTTTTCGAAACTTTTATATGTTATCAGATTAGTCCAGAATGCATGAGTTAGGCTTTGTATGCTCAATTTAAGTTTTTATTGAATGTGAATGAATGAAATTTACTGTAATGATATGATTATTTGAAATTGATTGTTCTGAATGTTATTATAAATTCGGTAATGCCTCTTAACCTATTTCTGTGACTGTTACGGGTTAGGAGTGTTACATTTTATTAGTATCAGAGCTATGATTTAGTCAGTTCTAGGACTACCATAGCATATGTGAGTCTAGCTATACAAGCCATATTTATGAACTACGATAGTGTGATGAATCCTGGCATTGAAATGTGTTGTTATATAGCAAATGGATCCCGAACGAGTCGTAGTAGATGATGTCAAAAGCAATGCGCCTGCTCCCGCTCAAGGGACGACGCCATTCGATTCTAGACCAGCTACGAGTAGCCGTGATGGTGAGCCTAAACAAGCCTTCTATTAGATGATGAACGATTGGTTTAGCCAATATATTAGAACCAATCCGGCTGTTCAACAACCTCCACCCCCGGTCAATCCTCCACAAGCTCCTGTTATGCCATTAGAGAACCCAGTTCAGCTAAGTAAGCCTCTAGTAGATAAAATTATAAAATATGGGGCCGAAGAGTTTCTTGCTACAGCAAATGATGATGCTGAAAGGGCCGAGTTCTGGTTAGAGAACATGATAAGAGTATTTGATGAATTATCTTAGAATCTTGAAGAATGCATAAAATGTGTCGTTTCATTTCTGAGAGATACGGCGTACCATTGGTGAAAGACTTTAATATATGTGGTTTCGAGTGAGTGGGTTACCTGGGATTTCTTCCAAGCTGAATTTTGAAAGAAGTACACCAGTCATAGATTTATCGACCAAAAACGTAAAGAGTTTCTCGAGCTTAAACAAGGCCGTATGTCTGTCACAGAATATGAGCAGGAATTTGTAAGACTGAGTCAGTATGCTCGTGAATGTTTATCTACGGAAGCAGTAATGTGTAAAAGATTCGAGGATGGCTTAAACGAAGATATTCGTTTGCTAGTTGGGATTCTTGAAATTAAAGAGTTTGTTATGCTTGTTGAACGAGCTGGTAAAGCTAAAGATCTTAGGAAAGAGAAAAGAAAAGCTGATTATGAAGCTAGAGAAGTGTGAAAGAGATCATCAGGCAAGTCATTTCAATCTACATCAAAGAAGTTTAGATATGATAATATCCATTCGAAAGCTAATGTGGGACATTCGAATAGAGATCGTGCTAGAATGCATTCGAACTTCAAAGCTCCAGCTACATCAGTTGCTAGTGCTAGAAATGCTAAATATGATTGCCCTTAATGCAAGCATTGTGGTAAAAGACATCCTAATAATTGTAGACTGTATGATCGGGCTTGTTTCAGATGTGGATCGTTAGATCATTTTATCCGTGATTGCCCTAAATCTGTCGAGCAAGAAAGTGTGCAAAATTCAAAACCAAGAGGAAATGCTTCTCGTGGTAGACCTTTCAGAAATACAGGAATGGAAGTGGCAGTCAGAGAGGGTCAAAAGACATAGCTGTTAGATCCGAGGCTCGTGCACCTGCCAGAGCCTATGTTATCCGAGCTCGTGAGGAAGCTTTATTGCTAGATGTGATTACGGGTACATTTACTCTTTATGATGTTTCTGTGATTGCTTTGATAGTTCCTAGATTAACACATTCATATATATGTATGAACTTAGTGAACAGTAAGACTTTGCCCATAGAGTCTACTGAATTTGTAATTAGAGTTTCGAACCCCTTAGGAAGATTTGTTTTGGTTGATAAAGTCTGAAAGAATTGTCCGTTAATGTTTCGAGACATTTGTTTTTCGGCTAATCTGATGCTGTTGCCCTTTGATAAATTTGATATAATTTTGGGTATGGATTGGTTAACCTTGCATGATGCTGTTGTGAACTGTAAACGAAAAACTATTAATTTGAGATGCAAAAATGATGAAATAGTCAGAATTGAATCTAGTGATTTGAATGGATTGCCTGCTATGATATCTTCGATGAAAGCTTTTAGTATTGTGAGAAAGGGTTGTGAAGCCTACTTTGCTTATGTAATTGATTCTTGTTTAAATTGAATTATTATTATTCATTTGATATTGAATTGTGATAAATGAATGTTCGAGCTGAATATGTGCTATTCAAGAAAGTATTGATAAAGTTCTGACGTCCGAAAAGCCCTGTATGAACCATAGGAATAGTTACGATGCATATGTCATGACATACGATTTTTGATATGTGTTATCGTGTAAGACCACGTCTGGGACATTGGCATTGACTTCTGTTTTGCGTGTAAGACCATGTTTGAGGCATTGGCATCAAATCTGATTTAGTGTAAGACCCTGTCTGGGACAGTGGCGTCGCTGTTTGATTACATGTAAGACCACGTCTAGGACGTTGGCATTGTATATGCTTTTCGAGCTATCCACGTATCCTTATGTTTTCGAATGGTTCAAACGGGCATTCTGAGAAAATGAATGAATTAGTGAATATATATCTAATTCAGGTATATTCGAATTGTGTACTATATTTGAAAATGAATGGAAAGTATATGTTCAAATGATGATCCATGATCCAAGTATATGAATATGAGGTTTGTGTTGGTATTTGGCTCCAAAGTATAAGTAAATTAGTGATGTTTATATGCTTTACATGATAAGTTTAATTGTATATGGGTTACTAAGCTTTTGAAAGCTTACTTGTGTGTGTTTGCAGTGTTTTATAGATATCGAAGCTACTGTGAGCTCAGGGATCGTCGAGGATCGTCACCACAATATCGAACATTATTTTGGTACTTTGAAAATGTATATATTAAAGTATGGCATGCATAGGCTAGAAGTTGTGGGGTTATGTTCTGTGATGTATATATTTAGCCATGTGATATGGCTAATTTGTGTTTAAGCTTATAGTTTGATAATGGTATATGATATGTGATGCTAACGTGAAATTGTGGTATGTTTTAGTTGGCCAAAAGAAATGGTCAATGTTGAGAAATTTGGTAAGTTTTGAGCATTTGATTGAATGATGTATTGATCATATGTTTTGGTATGATTTTAGTTTAAGTTTTGGTATGAATTGATTGATGAATTGAGGTTTGAAATGATTGGTAATGTTATAGCATGAATTATGTATGGTTTGGTATTGATATTGGCTGGAATGGTTGTGCATATATGCTTGGTTTGGTGCTTGTAGGTTGACCCAAATTGGGGTGGCAAATTGGCTATTCAAAAGGCTTATTTTTGTCCACACGGGCAGAGACACGGGCTTGTGTCTCAGCTGTGTGCAACACATGGTCATGTTACACGGCCGTGTGTCCCCTGGGGTTCCCTACGAATTAAAGTCATTATACCCTCCAGTTTTGACACAGCCTAGACACACGGGCATGTCTACTGGTCATGTAAGGCACACGAGCTGGCACATAGGCATATGGCTGGCCTTGTGGCCAAGTCAGTAGCCTCCTTAATTTCCACACGGCCTGGAACATGGGCGTGTCTTGTGGCCGTGTGGATAAGTCAGTATGTATGCCCTATTTCGCCATGGCTTAGACACACGGGTGTGTCTAAAGCTGTGTGAGGCACACGCCTGTTCACATTGGTGTGTGACCTATTAAAAGTTGAAAGTTTTCTAAGTTTCTGAAAGTTTTATATATTATCAGATTGGTCTCGAATGCATGAATTAGGCTTTTTATGCTCAATTTAAGTTCTTATTGAATGGGAATGAATGACATTTACTATAATGATGTGACTATTTGAAAAGGATTGTTTTGAATGTTATTATAAGCCCAGTAATGCCTCTTAACCTATTCCCACGATGGTTACGGGTTAGGATTGTTACAATTTCATCCCCGAAAATCTTACTAGAAGAGTGGTTCGGTTTTCACATAAATTCCACTATCTCATAATCATTGCTAAAGAACTTTTACTCAGGCTATGCTTAATACTTAGCTCTTTAATTTCTCATACTAAAGTCATGAGTAATTCTTTGTTATATGACACATTAACTGAATCTTGATCTCTATTGAGAAATTCATGTACTCAAAGGTCTGATCCATACTGTCATAGCACATACATATATAAAATACTTGAATCCTTCCGGATTTAAATGGCGTAGCTAGCCCGATTATCATGGCCTTATAATCTCTACATTTTATACAGTCGAACAATTTACTAATTCAACCTTTGTCGTCATCAAAATTCAGAGCCTTATTTAGCTTTTTCAATAATTCATGATATAAATCTCGGATCTCAATCCGATTAACAAAAACTAGCATTTTAAGAAATTCAACAATCTCAAAGATACTTAATTCCATAAGTCTGATGAACAAAAATTCAGTACATACCGACATGATTTGCAGATTTATCAAATACTTAACAACAAGCCACATAACATCTTTCTTTTGCAAAGATAAGAATAATCTTGATGTGAAATACATAGTAATCTCATTCTTATTTCCATTCAATTATCACCACTGGTGAGGATCATTCTAACATTACCTGATATTCGACTTTAATCTTGATAACATTTCCTGTATTCAAGCACAAAGATTAGAAATGTCGAGTTCCAAACTTGAACACCAATACATTACTCCTGTGAGTTTTCTTGTGACTTTCTGTATCAGCTCTGGATTTTCTGTCCAAAGTAATTGTATTTTGCTTTTCTCGAAGATCATACAATAACTATCTAATCATCTTTTAACAACTTTAATCATCTATGCTATTAAATACTCAGATCTAGATATAACATTGGATATGTTGAGCTATTAGATTGCCTTTAGTCTTAAAACACATCACAATCCGTACAGTGACTCATCACTAAAAAATCAAGAATTTCTTGCCCGATGTAGGCTAAATCAGGTCTAATGTTTTGATTAACAATGTTCTTGTCTGTTCCAAACTTTACTAATATGCAGTAGATCGTTCAACTTTCACAAGGCGATAACTTTATCATTCATACAAACTTTAAATCATACTAAAGTCTGCTAGGAAATATACACTTTTCATTCAGATTAACCGTCTTTTACTCGTAAAGAAATGAAATTTTACTCCCAGACATGAATATCTCATTTAATCTTTCAAACAATAACCAAAATTGATTGAACAACCAAGTCGGTCTTAATCATCAATAAATGACATTTCAAGAAATCCCTTCTCTTAGTCGATAGAACGATTCAACATGTAATCATTCAAAGTTCACTTATCATGCTAATCAAAAACCATTTCAAATGCATTAACTCAAGTAACAAGGATATCTCAATTAAAGGCGTCAACTTCAATTAACTTACTTGAGAAAAGAACTCCACCATACCAATTGAAATTCGCATTTTCACCACTTATGTCCTTGCCGGTGTCAAATTTTTCACAAAGATTTAGAGAAATCCTAATATCGGAATCACCACGTTACTATAATCAACCAGAAGCATGATCATAATTAACATAGTTATCATAGGCCAAAGAACACACTTTAGATATGAGCCACAATTGACAATTTACGGAATAGAGATGACATGAAAACCAGGATAAAGAAGTTCAGAACAAAGAAATCCAAGATGCAATATCATAATGAAAGTCCCAAAACAACGCTCATAAGAAAAATATGAAGGATCTCTATAATTCCTGAGAGAAAATAAGTCTAGAAGAATACATCAATCCAACCCACTAGAATTAAATGTAACAAGGATAATATACCTTCCCATATATGTGTTGAATAGAACATCAATTAGAAGAAACAGAATCATAACATCATGTGTATTACCTCATAAAGTCCCAATAGATGAAATGTAATAGAATGCCTAAGGAAAATAGAGCAATACAGATTATATACCATTCGGACTATCAATACTTTCATCTAATCATCATGATTAGAAAATATTCCAATAAAACAAGGATTTTATCAGAAGAACAATAGCCATAGGAATAATCCCAGGAACATTTAAACATATAGAATACCTCAGAAGAAGCTGCCGAAATCTATTCAGCTATAACTGTTACACCCAGATATCTTACCCTTAAAATATTATTCTCTCAACTATTTCTGTCATCACAAATCTCGTATTATTCCTTTCACTGAAGAAAATAAGTTTAGAAGGAATTTCGATTACTACATTCTTTCAACATTATGTCTGAATAAGTCGATTTACGAAAGTTAAGTTCCTCTCTCATTGTGATGTTTCGTGAACCGAATAATATTTAAATCAATCTGATACCTTTCTAGTTCTATCTTTACTTATCAACTTAGTCACAAATTCTGACCATATTTATAATCATTCTACAGCTGAACTCTTTGGTTTCATACTTCTGAGCTTATCCTACAGATCTCATAAAATCCTTTATAAACACCACTTTGGTAAGAGGGTGGGGTTGTAAGGTCCCTAACTCGTCTCTCATACGCATATGCATATAACACTATTTCAACATCATAGTAACAGTTTCACAAGCATAACATTCACTTCAGGCAAACTACTATTCACATTTGTATGACACGTGATTTCTAATTATCTTATTTAAACAGTGCACTTATGTATGCATTCTATGGATTCTGAATAACATTACTTATCCCATTCATTCAATCAAACAGTCATGCATATAACATCATATGAGGGCCAAACAAGTATGGTTAAGTATATCACAATCAAAACATTCATCTCGCACTTCATCATATACGTGTCATTTCATTCATATGAACATCAAACAAGCATGGATACTCATCGCAACATGAATTTTTATTCGTACTTTTCTGAGTTTAGGCTCATCATAACTGTACTTTACCTGGATACCTTGGCATCACATTTAACATGGTCGATGTAGCTCGGTTGGAGAGTACCTCTGTCCAAATAAGATGGTTCTCATTCGCATCGGGAGACATCACACTATCAAAAATTTGTGGCATGTATAGTTACTCTCATACATGCTAGGTTAGTCCAAGAAATGACTAAACCTTAGCTCTGATACCACTAAATGTAACACCCTTTACCCTTGTCCGATGTTGGGACAGAGTATAAGGTATTACAGAAAACATACACAGTCATTCACGCAAAATCGAGCTATAAAATTTTTCTTCAAATCAATTTCATTCATACATACACAATTTGTCCCTAATATGGGCCTATGAGGCCCAAAACAACCATCGAAAAAGGATCGAGACTAAACTGAGAACTTACGAACTCTTTACAACACTTAGAGAATTTTCTAGTTTTGGAGAGACACACGCCCGTGTGGGTATGCCGTGTGATCACACATGCTCGTGTGGCTCAGACACGCCTGTGTCCTCAGCTCGTGTAACTCTCTATTTATGACGTCAGTAATATTTTAAGGTCACATGGCCAAGACACACACCCGTGTGCTAGGCACACAGTTGTGTCTCTGTCTGTGTGGCCAACACTTAGGTTATTTTCCAAGCCTTGTTCAACCTTAATCCCTCACACACTTATCCAATTAAAGATTAAACATCCTCAATTAAGTTACAAACATAACATTTGCATGTCATCATACTTTTGTTTCTCATGCTCATTTTATATCAAGTCTGGACATACCAAACCATATTCATTTGGCCTTGTCATCTTCATTAACATCATTAACTTACTCTAAATTCACACTTTTATACTAAGAATATGGTCACATCTACTGATCGAAGTTCATCCATTGAATATACATACCATATCATACATCCATCGATATCAATCCATTGCAACATGCACATCATCAAGACATTAGAATAGTACAACAAAAACAATTAGGTTTACATACCCAATGATCAAATATAAGCCATATCTCATGGCTCTATGCAATTGAATCATTATGAGCCAACTCAATTGGCCAAATCATGAAACACATATCATAAAGTAATAAGTCTCTATACATTCCACTCACTTGAAAACACTTAAGACTTATTAATACCCTGGCCTCATAACTTGATAGTGTGATGCTGCCTCCGACGATCTCCAACCTCGAGCTAACTTGACAATACTAAAAGAAACGGAAAGAAGAGGGGTAAACTTTATAGCTTAGTAAGCCCGTACGAAAATAGTAATAAGCAATTTATTAACGTGCTTTTTCCAAATTCTTACAACATGTTCTCATGGTAACACAATTAAAAGTATACATAATTCCACTATTTGCTCATATTGCAGTCAAGCTGTCTACTCAAATCATAGTAACAAAATCATTTATAACTTGAGCTACGGAACTCTAAATTAAGATCTGATAATTTTTGTTGAAACTAGACTCACATATATTTTTACCATAAAATTTCCAGAATTTTTGGTCTGACTAATAAGTACAGTTTTTTCTTTAAATTTACCCCTGTTCTGCTGTTTGACAACTTCGACCTTTCTTTACTAAAAATTAATTATCTCATAGTACGAGATTTGGATAATGTTACTGTCTATTTATCATGAAATTAGACTCATTAAGGATTTATTCATATGAATTTTAATCCATAATTATTCTTGTAAAATTTTTAGTGATTTTCCAAATTTAAGAAAGGGGAGCTCGAAATCACTCTGACCTTGTCTTACAAAAATTCAAATATCTCATAATTTGAAATTCTTTTGTTTACACCATTTCCTCCATGTGAAACTATGCTCAATAAGATTTAATCACATATCTTTTTTAGTTTCTAATTAACTTTGCACAATTTGTGATGGATTTTCAAAGTCACACAACTGCTGCTGTCCAAAACTGTTTCAGTGCAATATCATGATAACTATCATATGATGACGTAATAAACATAATCATAAACATAAACATAAGTTTATTTATCATTCAAAACCTTTGACTTACTTATCACCCACATACGTCTTTATCATGAAACATCATATATCAAGGCATTACTCGTGAGTTTAGTGTACATACCTGTACCAACTCGTAATATAGCATATAATCATAACTTCCTTAACATATTCTTCTTAGGACTTTCATCACATCATACATTACATTACCTGTTGAACACTCGGAATACTATTGGATACACGAAAAACTTGCACAATAGTGCCACATATACATACGTAGCCAAAGCTACCTCATAACATGTAACGCTCTCAATGGATCTACTCACGGGCTTGCTCATATAAGCTATCGGTTAAGGTGTAACTACACGGGCTGCTCACACAAGCTATCATGTATCCGACCACTCAAAGATTACCTAGCCACCGGTAGGACACAAAAGACCATTGCCCGGAACTCAATCACATGTATTGCATCCATTATGAACTCGGACGACTTAATGAGCTCGGATGCCACATATATCACGAACCCAGATCACTCAATGAGTTTGGACTTCTTAATTCCTAGTGACATGTCACTTGTATCCTAAACTATTCCTAAGGTTCAAACGGGGTTTTTCTCACTTGCACATTGCACCTGTATTACACTTGCTTGTGATATCGTGGATAATGACCATAATATCATTCATGCTTACAATAGTACCATTATACATAGCATACATAATAAGCAATAAAATAATTATCACATAATGTTAACACAACATAACATACCACATTGTCACATTATTTACACATGTACTTACAATTCATGTAATATCAAGCATTAATATTCAAGTATAACATTGCATTATTATTGATGTTTGAACTTACCTCGAATTTGAGCAGAGCTAATTATTCCATTTTAGTTCATAATCTCGTACTTTCCCAATTTAAGCCCGAGTCTCAATTTTCTTAGTCTAACATTTCAAATATAACTTATTTATTACTCACATTATTCAAATTTACCCAAAAATCATACTTTTACAAATTTACGTTTTTACTCCTAAACTTTCACATATTTTCAATTTAGGCCCTAGGCTTGTAAAATGAAATTTATTCAATTTCTTTGTACTTTAAGCCTAGCCGAATCATTTTCATAATTATAGCAGCCCAAAATTTTCACTAAATCAAACTTTCATGGCAAATTTTATAACTTTTACAAATTAGTCATCTTTAGCGTTTTCACCGAAAACGACTTAGTAAAAGTCGTTTAACACACAACAAACATTCATATTCCTCCCTTAAACATCAAAATACACACATGTAGCAGATGGGAAAATTTTCAAACATCAACCCTAGCTCAAATAAATGGTAGAAATAGCTAGATCTTGTTACGAGGATTTCAAAAACGTAAAAATCATTAAAAATGGGCCAAGAACGGACTTACTATTGAGCTTGGAAAGCTTGAACATAACCCTAGCCATGGATTCCACGAAAATTTTGGCAAAAGGTTGAAGATGAGCATAAATTTAGCTTTTATTTTCCCTTTTTATTTTTTTAATTACCAAATGACCAAAATGCCCCTAACTTAAGATATTCTATTTCACCTATTTTATGTCCATTTTTGTCCAAAAAATTAACCAATGGTATAATTACCATATAAGGACCTCCAATTTAAAATTTCATAGCAATTAGACACCTCTAGGTTTTAGAAATCAAGTTTTGCGCTTTTTACAATTTAGTCCTTTTGACCAAATTGAGTACCCAAACGTCAAAATTTTCGAACGAAATTTTCACGAAATCATCTCGTGAAATTTTAAACCATAAAAATATAATAAAAAAATTTTACTGTGTCATATTTGTGGTCTTGAAACAACTGTTTTGACTAGGCCATAATTTGGGATGTTATAATAAGGCTTGGAAAATGGCCTTATTCTATCCACATGGGCAAACACACACACGGCCAGATGCACGGGAGTGTGGTTTGTCCGTGTATCCCTTGCATCCTAAAAATTGAGAAACAGAATGCTCAAAATTGGTCACACGGGCTGAGACACGGGCGTATGTCTTAGTCGTGTGAACCACACAGCCCAACACTCGGGCGTATGTCTTGGTCATGTGAATCCTACACCTAATTTTTGAAAATTAAATTGTCCACATGGTGTAACACCCCTAACTCGTACCCGTCGTCGAAACAGGGTTTCGAAGCATTACCGAAACATCTAGAACATTTTTTATTTCATTCATACAAATCACTATTCATTAATCAAGATTATTCATAACACCCCTTAATCCCTCGAGGTCCAATACGAGCATTAGAATTGAGTCGGGACTTAATCGGGACCTCTAAGAATTTTTCACGAAATTACAAAATAAATTTCAAGGTGCAGGGCTCACACGCCCGTGTGTTCCAAGGGACACTCCTGTGCTAGAGGCCGTGTTCGACCCCGTGTAACTCTCTGACTTGAACACACGGCAATGCCACATGCCCGTGTGGTCTAAGGGACACGCTTGTTCTAGAGACTGTGTTCGACCCCGTGTAACTCTCTGACTTGAACACATGGCCATGCCACACACCCATGTGCAAGGCCATGTGGTTAATTAATTTAATTCGAATTAGGTATAGGTTTCACACGGCCAGGACACACGCCCATGTTCCAGGCTGTGTGTGCCACATTGTTGAGACACATGCCCGTGTCCCTACTTGTGTGCCTAATTCTGAGCATGCTATTTCTCAAAAATTAGGTGCAGGGGGCACACAACCTAACCACATGCCCATGTTACCAGGCCGTGTGTCACACACGGTTTAGACACACGCCTGTGTGTCTGCTCGTGTGGACAAAATGAAGCCATTTCATAGTTTCATTTCTTACCCAAAATCACCCAAAAACCTGCTCATAAAACACTCAACCAATTCCAACCAATTCAAGTATTTAAAGTAAGCAATTTCATCATTTAAACAAGGCATACCATTTCATGCATACATAGTTACCAACTCACCTTATCTTAAATTAGACATTCACAACATTGGGTCACATGAACTTAGCATAACACATATGGATATATATATTGTAATAGTTTACTAAATCATATCCCAAAATGAACCATCACTAGCCATTCCAATGGTTAGGTTACAAAATGACAGTTCAAGCCACTATTGGCCAAGTTTCCCTATACATGCCATTACACCAGAATGGTTTCACTAAATATACCCAAAATGCTAGGTTGATAGTGTGACGGTGATCCAATGATCTTCCAAACTTCACGAGCTTCCGAGTACTATAAAACAGGGGATAAATAAAAGAAGTAAGCATTACATGCTTAGTAAGTTCGTATAACAGAAACTAAACTTACCAATCTTGTTTAAAAAATCTAAGCATACATATCATGTTTTCCATCCATTTGGCTAAATTGCCTAAAGACATACAATCAATCAAACATGTTAGTCACCAAAATATTCATATCAATCAAGTAACATAGATGAGCTCATCAATGAATGTTCTTTCAAGTCATTATCAGTTTATCTCAAGATTTTCGTTCCTAGTTAAGAGTTATATGTCCATTGAATTATTGAAATCCCGATGAAGGCTCAAGCAGTACACTCGAGGAGTACGATTCATTAATCCATCAATTCTAATCGAGGGTACCCCTTAGGGTACTTAACCAAGGAACACACTCACGAGTCACATGTCGTACAACAGGATTACTGATCTAGGCTAAATCCTAATCATAACGTATGCTCGAGAGGTATTATATCGAGATTACCTGTCCAAGTTAAATCCTTTTTATAACAAGCTCATTCGGATTACTCGTTCGAGCTAAATCCCATCCGTAACAAATGCAGAACCTTATTAGTTTCGGGAAAGCATATACATTCATCGAAATTTAATATTCAATCGAGACTTAACCCTTTATCACCATTTCAAGCATATATAATTTTCCCTCATAACATATAAGTAAGGCACATTAACATAAATCACATTACATACGATACAACATTCAATTTACACAATTACATATTCGATTAAGTTACACGAACTTACCTCGACACTTGTTCGTGTAAAAAGCTACTAATCTGAATTTTTTTCCTTTCCTCAATCTAACCTCGAGTTTGTGTTTTCTGAATCTATATAAATGAATTTAATCATTAATTTCATACATTTCATACTTAAATGGACTCAATTTATGCCCTAGGTAAAATTACCATTTTGCCCCTAACTTTTCTAAAAATTTCGATTGTCCCTAGCCCAAAAAATGAAACTTTTACAAATTACTCCCTATTCCAAGCCTAAACAAAGCCCCGTTACAAATTTTCCAGCACATGTTTACATATAATTTCAGAATTTTTCATCAAATTTTATAATTTTACATTTTAGTCCTTAAATCAAGTTTTCATCAATAATCACCTTGCAAAAGTTGTTTATCTATCAATAATCTTTCATTTTCTACCATAAATTTCTAATTTCCAATAGACTACATCCATAACCCATTTTCATACCTTGATAACTTTTCAAATTAATCCCTCAAATAGAGAGATTAAGCTATCCCGATTCCAAAATATGAAAATTACTATTCATCTTTTTAATTAATCATGTAATTTGGTATTTCCAATTTAGTCCCTTATCTTTTTCTATAATTCCATGGATGAGTCACCATAAAAAATCTACATACTTTTATTAATGGCCTAATTACCATATAAGGACCTTAAGTTTTGAATTCCATAGCTAAATCGATAAAATTTTATATCAAAATTTTCACGCATCATTTCTATCATATTACGGGCCATATGGTAAAATAAAAATAAAATGTATTTTGGATCGTATTTGTGGTCCTGAAAACCACTGTTCCGATTTCACTAAAAAATGGGTTGTTACACATGGCCTAGCAAATGGGCGTGTGGCTGGCCGTGTGACCCAAGTCAGTAGCTACCGTAATTTGAGCATGGGCTAAGACACGACCATGTGCCTCACATTGAATGCCCACACGAACTAAGACATGGGTGTGTCACTTGGCCATGTGGCTCACACGGCCTAACCACACGGGCGTGTGTCCCTTGCACCTAAGCAAAATTTTGAAATTTCGTGAAAAATCCTCTGAGTTCCTGATTTAGTCCTGGCATATTTATAATGTATAAGTAGGACTTTGAGAGTCCATTTAAGGAACAACATGATTAAATTATGAATTGTTTTGGATATGAATAGTAAAAGACATGAATTAATTGTATTTGTTCTGTAAACTTTGGTAATACTTTGTAACCCTGTTTCGACAACAGATATGGGTTATGTAACTGCCCGATGTAGGGCCAAGTTGAAATAGTGGTCTCAAGACCACAAATCCAAAGTCAGATGGATTATTTTATTATTAAAATAGAGTCATGGTATGTTCATAATAGTGCACGAAAAAATTGGTGAGCTAATTTTCACGTTTGTAAACCCAATTGCCAAAAAGGTCCCATAAAATGCAAAAGTCCTAAATTGATAGCTAGAGTTGTCAAATAGCTAGAGAATAAAAATTTGGGGTCTTAAAAGGGCAATTAGGCCCTTTTAAAAGACCTTGGCCAGCCATGAGACAAAGAAGGGTAACTGGTCAAAGTGTTAGGTAAGTAATGACATGTTATGTGATAAAAATAATACCCTAAATGCCTAGCTTTCATTTATTTTCATCCATTATTCCCTATTGACCAAAAATATCAGCCAATAAAAGGGTTTTGCAACTTGAAATTTTTAACAACTTATTCCTCTCACAAGTAAGTGATTTCCATGTCCTTTGTTGATGATTTTTTTTATTTTTGAAACCATTGAAGCATGAGCTTTCAAATGAGGGGTATATCTTGCAAAATGGTTGAAGGTCTAAGGTTTTTCCATGAGAGCATTTAGGGTGTTTTCTAAAATTTTATGGAAGAATATGAGTCTTAGTTGTGTAATAGACAACTTTTGTGAAAGGTGTTACCATGAAAACACTTAAAGGGACTATTTTGCACAAGTTTTAAAATGAATGATAAATGTGTAAAATAGAGAGAATTTTGGGTTTCTATAAGAGTAAAAAGAGTAAAAAGAGTTCAGCTAGGCTTAAGATGTGAAGAAATTTGATAAAAATTGATTTTCAGGCATTGGGATAAAATGGTCATTTTGCCAAAGTCTAAGGGCAAACTGGTCACTTTACCGAAGATGTGAATTTTTAATTGTTTAAATTTATTTAGTGATTAAATGAGTGCATTTTTCTATTATAGATCTATAAATACCAAATTCGAGCCTAAATAGGGGAAAAGTCAAGCAAATCGACTAAATTGACTAATCGCCACATTTTGTAATCCGAGGTAAGTTGTATGTAAAAAGTGCAACTACATTGCAATTATATGTGCTTGAATTGTTATAGCATGAATTGCTTGACTGTGGAATTGAGAATGTTTAACGACATTCGAGATAGTAGAATTCCCGTTAGAACCTTAAGAAGTACATCAGGTATTCATGCCTTAACATTTGAGGTCATTTGTGTGTGGGCCAATGTAAGACCATGTCTGGGACATGGCATCGGTATTGAGATGAGTGCTAGTGTAAGACATGTCTAGGACATGCATCGGCTACATTATGAGAGCCAGTGTAAGACCATGTCTAGGACATGGCATTGGCATTGAGACGAGTGCTAGTGTAAGACATGTTTGGGACATGCATCGGCCTTGAGTCGTAAGCCTGTGTAAGACATGTCTGGGACATGCATCGGCTATGAGACGATAGTCAGTGTAAGACCATGTCTGGCTCATGGCATCGACTTGCGATGTGAGCCAGTGTAAGACCATGTCTGGGATATAACATCGGTACCTTACCCATGTTTAAGGTTTAATGAATATCCGTTAGTATTTCGAATGGTTCAACGATGAAAGTTATGTTCCTAAGATAATGAGGAAAGTATAACCATGTTGTGAGTGGCACAGGTACCTAATTGGTATGTATGAGATATTAGCTCATTGTATAATATGTGACTTATATGGATGGTAATGAGTAAGTTATGTCTATGCCTACCATGGTATTATGAGCATGTTGATTATTGATATATTTTTGTTATATATTTACTTATATGCAACTTACTAAGCTTTTATACTTACTCCTTTTTCTTTCCATTTCCTTACAGTGTCGCCTAACTAGCTCAAGGATCACAAAAGTCAGAGATATCGATCACACTATCAACTGAAGTATTCGGTATAGTTGGATTTATATTTTTGAATATGGCATGTATAGGACTTAGACTTTATTATTTTGTGTCTTTGAGAATTGGCCAAATGTGTTAGCTTGGGTTTAATTTGTATTAAGTTTTGAATGATAGTTAATATTCATTTTGAATTTATAAAAGATCCATTACCATGGTTAAATAAATGTCTATTATGGTTGAATTGGTTAAATGAATTGTGCTTGTGTTGGTATTGGTTGACATGTGTATGAAACTAGGTATGTAAAGGTGGCAATAAGGCTTGGTAAATAGCCTTATATTGTCCACACGGGTAGACACACGAGCGTGTGTCTAGGCCCTGTGTGACACATGGTCTGCCCCATGGGCGTGTAGTCTGGCCATGTGTCCCCTGCACATAAAATTTCAAGTCAGTATGCATGGTAATAAATACACGGGCAGAGACACGGCTGTATGTCTCAGCCATGTGAAGGACACGACCCAGCACACGGGCGTGTGCCTTGGCCATGTGACATCTTGAGCATGCTGACATCAGAAACAGAATGTCCATGTTTTTGCACACGGGCTAGGACACGGGCGTGTCGTGGCCGTGTGAAGGACACGGACCATTGACACGGGTGTGTGTCTGGCCGTGTGAAAACCCCTTTAGGTGTGAATTAGAAATTAATTCTACACGGGTGTGGGACACGGGCATGTCCTAGAGTGCTTAGGCTGTGTGAGCCATACAGGCCATCAGTACGACCATGTCGAAATGGTCACACAGGTGTGTGCCCTATTTTAAAGGTAATTTCTTAAGGTTGGTTTAAGGACTCGGAATGGTTCTGAATAGTTATCAACAATCGATTTGGGACTCATAGGCCCATAATAAGAAGATTAAAGTAGAAATTAAAAAAGTTTTAATTTGGACCGAGTTTCGGTAACTTGAGATTGGTTGTATGCATGAGATCAAGATAGGTAATGCCTTGTACTTCGCCCCGGCATGGGTTACGAGTATAGGGTGTTACATTTAGTGGTATCAGAGTTATAGTTTAGTCGGTTCTAGGACTAACCTAGCGAGTGTACGAGTCTAGCTATACATGCCATAACTTTATATTGATAGTGTGATGATTTCTGACGATTATAAATTATGTTTTTATATAGTAAATGGATCCTGATATAGCCAAGGCGGATGACGTGTAAAGTAACGCGTCAGTTCCCACTGAAGGGACCTCGCCAGTGGAGAGTGAGCCCGTAACTATGGGACAAGGCAGAGGGGCTAAAGAAGCCTACCTCCGTATGATTGACGCTTGGTACACGGAGTTTGTTCGTGCGAATCCAAACACTGCACCTCCCATACCTCCTCCAATTCCTCAATATGCCTCGGTAGCTCTGCATGGTGCGGGCATGTTTAGAAGAGAAAAGCCTCCGGTAGACAAGATTCGAAAACAATGGGCCAAGGAATTTTGGGCTAGCATAGATGATGACCCAGAGAGAGCAGAGTTTTGGCTAGAAAATACAATTAGGGTATTTGATGAGCTAGCATGCACACCTGAAGAGTGCGTAAAATGCGCAGTGTCGCTTCTACGGGATTCTGCTTATCAGTGGTGGAACACTCTCGTGTTCGTTGTGCTCAGAGAGAGGATCACATGGGAATTCTTCCAAGAGGAATCCTGAAAAAGTATATTAACCAAAGATTTATAGACCAAAAGAGGAAGGAATTCCTAGAGCTAAAGCAAGGCCGAATGTCAGTGACGGAATATGAACGTGAGTTTGTAAGGCTTAGCAAGTATCTGTAGGAGTGCGTATCTACAAAAGCCACCCTGTGTAAGAGGTTTGAGGGCGACCTTAATGAAGATATCTGAATGTTTATTGGCATCTTAGAGCTACGAGAATTTGTAGCACTTGTTCAAAGAGCCTGTAAGGTCAAGGAGCTGATTAAAGATAGGAGGAAAGTAGATTTTGAGTCAGGGATTCAAAGAAGAGATAGATGAGGGAATCACATTAGTCCTCATCCAAAAGATCGAGGGAGTTCACTATCCAATCAAATGCTTCGATGGGGTATTTGAGTTGTAATAAGAACCGGAAAAACACAACTTTTAAAGTCCAGACCACTTCGGTCGTAAGTGTCGGTAGCACTCTGCCAAATAGGCCAGAATGTTGGCAATGTGGTAGGCATCATTTTAGCGAGTGCCGAGGGAATTAAAGGGGCTGTTTCAAGTGTAGATCATTGGAACACTTCATCTATGATTGTCCTAAATTGGATGAGAGAGGGAGAAAACAAGATATGAAAGCGAGTAGTGCTCCTTTGATGGGTAGGCCTCAAAAGAACCCTAGAAGTGGGGCTAGCAGTAGAGGCACGCTAAGAGATGCTGCGGCGAGGCTTGAAAGCAGAGCGCTTACAAGGACTTATGCTATATGAGTTCAGGAAGAGGCAGAGTCTCTCGACGTGATCATGGGTACCTTTTCTATCTATGAAATATATGTTTTTGCTTTAATTGACCCGGGATCTACCCACTCTTATATTTGTATGGAATTAATACCTCGTATGAGTATGCTAGTAGAGTCCACTGAATTTGTAATAAAAGTGTCCAATCCTTTAGGCAGACATGTACTAGTGGACCAAGTATGTAGAATATTGCCCTTTGACAATTAGAGGTCATTATTTTCCGGCTAACTTGATGTTATTGTCATTTAATGAGTTTGATGTAATCCTTGGAATGAATTGGTTGACTGCTCATAGTGTTGTAGTGGACTATGGGAAAAAGATAATTGAGTTGAAATGTGAAGACGGAAATGTTCCTCGAGTCGAACCAGATGAGTCGGATAATTTGCCCGTAGTAATATCATCTTTGACTACTGAAAAATATTTGAGGAAAGGATATGAGGCTTATCTGGCTTTTGTGTTGAATACTCAAGTGTTTAGGTTGAAGATTGAATTGGTACCAGTGGTTTGTGAGTTTACAGACATGTTTCCAGAAGAATTACTCGGATTACCTCACGTGAGGGAAGTAGAGTTTGGAATGAGTTGGTCCCTGTCATACCCATCTCTATCGCTCCATATAGGATGGCTCCAACGGAGTTAAAAGAGTTAAAGGCACAGTTGCAAGAGCTAACAGACAAGGGCTTTGCGAGACCGAGTTTTCCCCGTGAGGTGCTCTGGTACTTTTCGTGAAAAAGAAAGATGGGTCGATGAGGTTATGTATCAACTATAGACAACTCGATAAGGCAACAATAAAGAACAAGTATCCTTTGCCAAGGATTGACGACCTGTTTGATCAGTTAAAGTGAGCCACTATATTTTTCAAGATTGACTTGAGATCCGGATACTACTAGGTAAGAGTAAAGGAGCTAGATGTGCCGAAGACTGCATTTCAGACAAAATACGGGCATTATGAGTTCCTTGTCATGCCCTTTGGTTTGACTAATGCCCTGGCGGTGTTTATAGATTTGATGAACCACATTTTTTGACCATATCTAAATAAGTTTGTCATCGTCTCTATCGATGACATATTAGTTTATTCGCGTAATGAGAGCGAGCACATAGAGCATCTAAGAGTTGTGTTGCAAACCTTGAGAAACAAGTAATTATACGCCAAGTTTAGTAAGAGTTTGGCTGGATACTACAGCCGGTTTGTAAACAAATTCTCTATGATAGCTACGCCGATAACAAGGCTACTGCAAAAGGATGTCAAGTTTGAATGGACAGAAAAGTGCCAACAGAGTTTCAAGAAATTAAAGGCTTTGTTGACTGAAGCCCTAGTGTTAGTGCAACCGGAGCCGGGCAAGGAGTTTGTGGTATATAACGACGCCTCCTTGAATGGTTTTTGGTGTGTGCTTATACAAGAAGGTACAATTATAGCTTATGCATCAAGGAAAATGAAGCCACATGAGAAAAATTATCCGACGCATTATTTAGAGTTGGCTGCCATCGTATTCGTGTTGAAAATTTGGAGACACCATCTATATGGCAAGAAGTTTTGATTGTTCACTGATAACCAGAGCCTTAAGTACTTGATGACTCAAAAAGAGCTAAATCTAAGGCAACGACAATGGTCAGAGCTGATAAATGATTACGAGTTGATTATCGACTACCATCCGGTAAAAGAAAACATGGTTGTAGATGGATTGAGTAGAAAATCATTATTTGCGCTGAGAGCAATGAATGTCAGTATGGCTTTGTTTGATGATGGTTCGGTTCTAGTAGAGTTTGGAGCTAGATCGATGTTTCTTCAAGAGATCCGTAAAGCTCAAAAAGATGATAAGAAACTACATGCCAAGAAAACTCAGTGTGAATTGGGAGTTGAATCAGATTTTCGTATTAGTACCGATGGATGTATAATGTTCAAAAATAGAGTTTGTATACCCAAGGACAATGAGCTTATTCAGAAGATTATGAGAGAGGCACATAGTGGTTGTTTGTCCATCCACCAGGGCAGTGTGAAAATGTACACCGACCTTAAGAAAATGTATTGGTGGTCGGGTATGACAAAAGACATTTCAGAGTTTGTGTCTAACTGCCTAGTGTGTCAGCAAGTGAAGGCTAAACACCAAGTACCTTTGGGTCTACTTCAGCCTATCATGGTCCTCGAGTGGAAGTGGGATCGGATCACTATGGATTTTGTAATGGGTTTGCCGGTGACCCTGAAGAAAAAGGATATGATTTGGATTGTTGTGGATAGGCTAACAAAGTCGGCACACTTTATACCTGTGCGTACCGATTACTCCCTTAAGAGATTAGCCGACTTGTATGTTTCCAAGATTGTGAGACTACACGGGGCGCCCATATCGATCATTTTAGACTGAGACCTGATATTTACCTCGAGGTTTTGGAAAAATTTACGAGAGGCATTAGGAACAAAGTTGAGTTTTAGCACAACTTTCCATCCGTAAACCGACGGTCAGTCAGAGAGAGTAATTCAGATATTAGAGGACATGTTACAGTGTTGCATTCTTGATTTCCAAGGTAGTTGGGAAAAGTATCTAACGTTGGTTGAATTCGCCTATAATAACAGTTATCAGACAAGTTTGAAAATGGCGCCTTATGAGGCTTTGTAACGGCGAAAGTGTCGAACGCCCTTATATTGGACTAAGCTAAGAGAGAGTCAGATTCACGGGGTCAATTTAGTCAAAGAGACTGGAGAGAAAGTTAAAGTAATTCATGACTGATTGAAAGCCACCTTGGATAGACAGAAATCCTATGCAGACTTGAAACGAAAGGAATTTGAATTTCAAGTTAGTGATAAGGTCTTTTTAAAAGTTTCCCCGTGGAGGAAAGTCCTCAGATTTGGTAGAAGAGGCAAGTTGAGTCCTCGTTTCATAGGGCCTTATGAGGTTGTTGAGAGAGTAGGACCGATTGCCTATCGATTGGCTTTACCACCAGAGTTGGAAAAGATTCACGACGTGTTTTATGTATCCATGCTACGTCATTATAGATCAGACCCTTCGCATGTGATTACGCCGTCAGAGGTTGATATTCATTTGGACATGACATATGGTGAAGAGCCGGTCAAGATTTTAGCTCGGGAAGTCAAACAATTGAGAAATAAGAGTACTACAGTTGTGAAAGTTCTGTGGCATAGACATGGAGTCGAGGAAGCCACATGGAAACCTGAGGATACTATGAGAGATCAGTACCCGAACTTATTCACCTGTAAGATTTTCGAGGACGAAAATCCCTAAGGGAGAGAAATGTAACAGCCTGATTTAGGGCCTAGTTAGAATAGTGGTCTCAGGACCACAAATACAAAGTCAAAAAGATCATTTTATTATTAGAATAAAGTCATAGCATGTTTATAATAGTGCACGAAAAATTTGGTAAGCTAATTTTAACGTTTGTAAACCTAATTGCAAAAAAAGCCTAAATCGCATAAAATGAAAAAGTCCTAAATTGATAGCTAGAGGTGTCAAATAGCTACAGAATAAAAATTTGGGGTCTTAAAAGGGCAATTAGGCCCTTTTAAAAGAGCTTGGCTAGCCATGAGACAAAGAAGGGTAATTGGTCAAAGTGTTAGGTAAGTGATGACATGTTATGTGATAAAATAATACCCTAAATGCCTAGCTTTCATTTTTTTTCATCCATTCTTCCCTATTGACGAAAATATCAGCCAAGAGAAGGGTTTTGAAGCTTGAAATTTTTAACAACTTATTCTTCTCAGAGTGCCCCAGAGTGATTAGGCTGTGTGAGCCACACAGGCTATCAGCACGACCATATCAAATGGTCACACGGGCGTATGCCCTGTTTTAAAGGCAATTTCTTAAGGTTGGTTTAAGGACCTAGAATGGTTTTGAATAGTTATCAATGATCGATTTGGGACTCGTAGGCCCATAATAAGAAGATTAAAATAGAAATTGAAAAAGTTTTAATTTGGACCGAATCTCGGTAATTTGAGATTGGCTGTATGCATGAGATCAAGTTAGGTAATGCCTTGTACTCCGCCTCAGCGTGGGTTACGGGTATAGGGTGTTACAGGTTAGGGGTGTTACACTGACCATTTTCCCTTTTCGCTTATATAGAGTCTCCTCATCCTTAACATTTAGATCCTTTCTAACATAGTTCATTAGATACCTTATCTTTACTTTTCCTTTAGAGAGTCATTTACTCGAACTTTTCTGTGTTGGTACTCCATTAATACAGTTCGTCACAAAGATTTCCTTTACCAGATGACCACGAAGGCGTGCTCTTCCCTTGAAATAACCACATAATTCCCTTTATTACCATAGA
Organism: Gossypium hirsutum; assembly: GCF_007990345.1. Lineage (NCBI taxonomy): Eukaryota > Viridiplantae > Streptophyta > Magnoliopsida > Malvales > Malvaceae > Gossypium > Gossypium hirsutum. The sequence continues at coordinate 65,670,548 of NC_053426.1, forward strand.
TGATCATAGAGGCACCATCCTAACTATAGATAGCCATGAAGGCACCCACATAACTTTAGGTAGCCATAAAGTTGCTTACTCATATTAGATAGCCACAACGGTGTCCAAACACATACACAAGATAGCCATAGAGGTATCCATATAGATATATGGCCACAAAGGCATCCACTTTGACAAACTTAGCCACAAGGGTACATTTAACAGATATAATTTCGAAGGCTCTCATAGAACAGAATCAGCCACAAAGGCATATACTTTAACATACTTTTCCATGAGGGCACATTCACAGAGTCAGACGCTGAGGTTCCATATAATAGATATCACCGTAAAGGCTCACGTATAATAGAAAAGAGCCAAAGAGGTTTCCACTTATTAGAAAACAACCACAAAGGCTTCCACATATCTGAAAACAATCATATAGGCTTTCACATTTTGGTAAATGCCATTTTCAACAATAGGGATTTGCCTAAACTCAAATTCTTGAGGTTTGCTCCTCATCGCTTGGTACTCGCCCAACAGTCCTTTATCTTCTTTCCCCATATGACGCATTAGTCCCAAACTAGGTCTTACTCTAGGTGGTTTTCATATTCCACATGATGCCATAGTTCCAGACTAGGTCTTACTCTATATGGTCTTCTTGCCATGGCCATGGACTTTCATATCAAAATTTGTGTTTATTGTCCCAACAAACCTACACACGCAAGTAGTTTCTTTATGCAGACTCATACTTAATAGACTTACTCTTTTAGACTTCTTCACACTGATGGATTTCCATTTTCAGACATGTAACTCATGTACTTGAACTTCATGCAGAGACTTTTTCATGATAGAATTATACTTTCAGACACATTCATGTGTATACATACTTTTTTTCTTCATAAACGAAACATATCATCAAGCTCATTGTTTCTTCAAAATAGAGGCACATCATCTTTAAGCATCACACTTGCATATCTTATGTTTTCATTATATAGATTAGCCTTTCAAAACTGACAAGACTAACATGTAAACATGCAAGTGAGAGTTAGTTCAGAGACTCACCTAGTAGCCTCAAACGAAGCTTAAACTTCAGATTTAACCTTTCCTTGTAACATCGTCAGCTTGACTCTAGATCTTTTGGCTAGCCAAACATTATAGCCTCCTCTTCCCTTTATAGATAGAAACATTTCATTAGAACTCATTCGGGCAACCTTTATCATCACTTTTTAACCCAGACGTAACTTCATTTCTTCATGTATAGTTACAGATTTGTGTTATTGGAAAGATGAAAATGTGCAAGTGTACACAATCGCAACAAGTAATAAAGTGACAAGTAAATGTAGAGTTATCGTACCTACAGGGACTGCGGAAAGAATTATTTACGAATGCAATTGAAAACACTTTGGTGAAGAATAATATTTTTCTGAAGAGGGTGATTAAAAACTAAGATTTTAAACTAAGTAGCTAAAAAAATAAATCTCAAATGCACGATTTCAAAATATGATTTAATCAAGGTGACATAATTGTGTTGATTTAATTACATTTCTTTAACTTAGAATTATTAAGCTCATGCTTATGCTGTTACGAATCAATCCATGGCAACTCGGTAATTTGCTAACTTATGAACAAATTCACCTACACAAATCCATTCATCTCTTAACATATCCCTTTGTTAATTCAAATGATTAAATAGATTTTAATAAGCAAACATGTTATGGCACATACATACTCATTAAATTGAACTAATCTCTTGCATATCCCTATGTCAATTATAACGATTAATAAAATCTAAAGAGCATATAAAAGATTACGTGAGGTAACAAGGTATTCTTACCTTGAAACAGTTTAATCACAATAATCTTGCATGTTACGCAAGGCAAGTGTACTGCCAAATACATTGCTAATTTAACCTTCAGCTACCTTCGAAGAATAAACATGTACTGATTAAGTATTTTTTTCATTAAATACAATTTCAATCTGTTTAAATAATTAATTCATTAGCTACCTCACAATTGTACACTACAGGAAAATAGGGCTTTAGCGGCATTTTTAGCGGCGTTTAATCAAAAAACGCCGCAAAAATTGTAAAACACAGAGCAATAGTGGCGTTTTACCAAAAACGCCACTAAAACGGAGCAATACCGGCGTTTTTTGTTAAAACGCCGCTAAAAACAAAGAAATAGCGGCGCTTTTGGTAAAACGCCGCTAAAAACCAGAGAATTAGCGGCGCTTTTGGTAAAGCGACGCTAAAAACCAGAGCATTAGCGGCGCTTTTGGTAAAACGCCGCTAAAAGTCATATAACCCTTAAAATCTTAAACCCCAAAAAATATCATAAACACTAATCTATAACCCTTAAAAGAGTAAACCCTTAAACCTTAAAACCCTAAACACTAAATTATATCCCCTAAAACCCTAAACCCTCTCACCGCCAAGATTCACCCCTCCCACCAGCCTTCCTGTCAATATCCCGTAATCCCATCTATCATTTTCCCCGTTTTTTCCCATTTTTATTTCCCCTTTTTTCCTCATCCTAAATCCCTAAAGTATTTTCACCCATTCCTGAATTCGACATCCCAAATCCCTAACGATTTTTCCCCGATTTGAAATCCCCAAGATTCACCCCTCCCACCAGCCTTCCAGTCAATACCCCGTAATTACTTTTTGATATATGACAAATTATTTTTTAATTTATATGTTAAATATTTTCTTATATAATTGTAAAAGAGATTGTATTAATTTTAAAATATTGAACTAATTAGCATTATAGTTTAGGGTTTACGGTATATGGTTAATGGTTTAATATTTATGAGTTACTATTTTAAGGTTTAGGGATTATGGTTTAAGTGTGGTTTAAGGGTTGGGGTTTAAGGTTTAGGTGTTAGGTGTTAGGGGTTAGAGGTTAAGGGTTAAAGGTTCATGATTCATGGTTTATGTTTTAGGATTTATGGTTTAGGGATTAGGAATTTAGGGTTTAAATTAATTAGTATTTTTTAATTTATATGATAAATATTTTATTATATAATTATAAAAAAGAGTATTAATTTTAAAATATTGAGTTAATTATATTTATAGTTTAGAGTTTATGGTTTAAGACTTATGATTTAGGGTTTAGTTTTCAGTGTTTAGGGATAAATATGGGGATTAGGGTGCAATTGTATATATGAACTTTAATTTAATCTAGTTCTTATAAATTATTAACACAATTATTGATATAACATCATTTTATATTTATATATTGCATACATAAATATTTATATTTATTCAATATAAAAATATATTAATGTATTTATTTTTTAAAATCTCTATGATTAAATCAAGAATAAAAAACTTAAAAATTTAATATTTAAAATTTAAAATTTTAGTCCATATTTCAGTTAAAAAGTTTAATATTCAAAATTTAAAAAAATCTAAAAAATGATAATCTCAACACAAAAATTTTGAAAGAAAAAAATAGAAAAAAATATGTTAAAAATAAAAAAAATTAAAATTGAACAATAGTAGCGTTTTTAGTGGAAACGCCGCAAAAAATTAAAGAATTTCTGGCGTTTTTTTAAAAAACGCCACAAAAGCCATTATTTTTTATAAAAAAAAGCAAAATCCCTCTCATCGAATTTGTTTACCCGCTCATTAACCAAATCCCCAAATACTCCTTTTACTCTCAAAATTTGAATTCACCCACCATAGCTACTCTTTTCTATCGATCTATTAGGGTTTTGGAGAAACAAATTGATATTGAAGAGAAGGAGAACGAGGAAGAAGAAAAAGAAGAAGAGGAAGAGAAGACGGGGGAGGAGGAAGAAGAAGAGAGAGAAGATGAAGGGACTAAAAAGGTCAAAGGTAGTAGTAGAAAGGGGAGTTATAGGAAATCTGGTCGAGATTCGGCTGAGAAGAAAGAGCCAGTGACGCCTAGTAGTGAAGATGGGTTCATCGCTTGCACCACTTCCGTCCAACGATAGTACTGCCATTGATCAAATAGTTGCTTTCATTCTCCTTTTACTTGCTCTGGCCCTCTTTGTTATACCATAGCTCCAGTTAACGATGGGATTAATTAAAGTTGCATAACTCCAGTTAATCTTGACCCTCTTTGTCTTTTCTTTTTGGTATCTAAACTGGTTATATTAACGTTTTTGTTTCTAGTATTTATAGCTTCTACTTTGGAACCAGAAATTATTGGTAGGAAGTGTTGAGAATTGGAGCTAATTTGGTGTAATATGCTTGTTTGACAGGTTTCATGGTTTCTTTTGGAAGGCAGCCAGAATAGGTGGGTCTCCTTTGCTGCTTGGTTAACTTCTTTCTGGTTGCATTGAGAATTTGGAATAGTCATGTAATCTAATGATTTTGATCCTAATAATAGCTCCTTTTCGTTTTTTTTTTAATTTGGGGTTCTTTTTATGAGAAACTATTTGCATGTTTGCTTCTTTAGATTATGTCACTGTTCTTTGGATGATCAAAATTCCTACATGAAGAAATTTAGTCCAAATTTGTTTATGTTTTTCTTTCTTAATAATGGGTTGTCAAATATGACGTTAATTTACACTTCATTTTTTTGGGTTTTTTTAAAATAATTATTTGTTGGCTTAGTATTCATACAATAAAACTGGATAAAGCTGGTTTCATTTGTACCGATCAGTGTTTAAGTACTCACTACAGTATTCTCATCTGCTTATTTCCTCTATTTCCTCTAATACCCAGATTAAGATCATTAAATACTGGCACAACATATTGTCTTAAAGCTTTATCCCTATCATCAGCAATAAGGATAGAATTTTGAGTAGGGTTTGGTCTATTTCCTTAGATCAGATTTTCGAAGCTCATCTCTTCGGTCTTTCTCTGATTTTCTTGTCTTCTTCACTCTCGAAAAGTTTGTTCTATCTCAGAGTCTACAGGAGTAGGTCAATAATTCGGTCAATACTCATAAACACCTGAAATGATCACAGAAAAACTAATTAAGTTAAAAATTAAACAGAGTAAAAAAAATAAACCAAAATGTAAACTAACAAATTCACAAATAACTTTTTAAAATAGTCCCAAGCAACGGCATCAAAAACTTGGAACGACGGAAATGTGCAAGTGTACACAATCGCAACAAGTAATAAAGTGACAAGTAAATGTCGAGTTTTCGTACCCACATGGACTGCGATTTAAAACACTTTGGTGAAGAATAATATTTTGTTGAAAAAGGTGATTAAAAACTAAGTTTTTAAACTAAGTAGCTAAAGACATAAATCTCAAATACACTATTTCAAAATATAATTTAATCAAGATGACATAATTGTGTTGATTTAATTACATTTCTTTAACTTAGAATTATTAAGCTCATGCTTACGCTGTTACGAATAAATTCACGGCAACTTGGTAATTTGCTAACTTACGAACATATTCACCTACACAAATCCATTCATTTCTTAACATATCCCTATGTTAATTCAAAAGATTAAACAGATTTTAATAAGCAAACATGTTATGGCACATACATACTCATTAAATTGAACTAATCTCTTACATATCCCTCTGTCAATTCAAATGATTAATAAAATCTAAAGAGCATATAAAAAACTACGTGAGGTACCAAGGTGTTCTTACCTTGAAACAGTTTAATCACAATAATCTTGCAAGTTATGCAAGGCAAGTGTATCGCCAGATACATTGCTAATTTAAACTTCAGCTACCTTCAAAGAATAAACATGCACTGATTAAGTATTGTGTCCATTAATTACAATTTCAATCCGTTTAAATAATTAATTCTACAAGAATAACTTAGGCATGATTTTACTTAATCAAGCATTTTACCAAGGCCTATAATAGCATAAACACAATTTTAATAATTTAAGTAGATGAAATGCAATCAAACCAACACAAACTAAATTCAAGCTAAACTAATTAAAGTAACCATTCCAACAACATAAATATTCATAGATATGTTCATCATAACACCAACAAAAATTAAAGACATAGGAACAAGAATCAAATCCCGTGTTTTTTTGAGGCTTTAACAAATTTGCTCCGTTCTTCGTTCTTTGTTGTCCTCACCGATCAAGGCTTCTAAGAACACTCAATTGCTGCTCCAAAATGGCTGAGGAAGAACCCTTTTCCAAGGGGAGAAATCGGCACAAGAGCTGTAACGCCCCAAAAATCCCAAAACCCAAAAATCCTGAAATCCTGAACTTTCTTTGTTTTCAGTTTTGATAAAAATTATGTTTTATGTTCTCAGCCATGTGATAATTATAGTAGGTCTTAATTAAGGTTTGAGTTCGAACCTAGGAATAAATGAAATTATAGTTTAATTATTAAAAGAATCAGGGTTGGCAAGTAGGTGGGCTTTTAAATAAAAATAGGGGAAAAATAACATCAAAAAGCCTTGTGGAAGAGTGGCTAAGTGACGCCACTTAGAGTGCAGGGAGTTGGCGTTAGTAGCTAGCAAGGAGGTCCAAGGTTCAAATCCTAGTTTTGTGTTTTAGAAGTTTAATTTTGTCCTTCTAGAATGATGGAAGTGGCGTGAAGATGGACTCTAAAGGGAGTGTTCAGAAGAGAAAATTAAGGAAAGGATCAAGGGGTTATCAAGGAGAAAAATGAAGAGATGAGAAGGGAGAAGTGATGGAGACGAATTGGGAATTAGTGTAACGCCCCGTACCTGAGACCGTTGCCGGAGTCGGACACGAGGGGTTCACAGACTAAATTCGCTTACTATCGCAGTCCATTTTAAAAATTTCCAGACAGCTGGCTAACTGTGTCACTGTCACCTTAAAAATCATATCTTGAGTTTCACAACTCGAAAATCAGTTTCGTGATTTTTCCCTGAAACTAGACTCATATGTCCATCTACATATTTTTTTCTAGAATTTTTGGTCAGGCCAATTAGTACATTTTATTAGTTAAAGTCTCCCCTGTTATAGGGTGCGACTACACTGACCTTCATGCATTACAATTTGGATATCTCCCTGTAAAGGGATTCAATACTGATGCAGTTTGTTTCTATAGAAACTAGACTCAAAGAGGAATCTATACATATATGGCATGACTCCTAATTATCTCTGGTTAATTTATAATGAATTTCCAAAGTTGGAACAGGGAATCCAGAAACTGTTCTGGCCCTGTTTCACAAAAACCTAATTATCTCTTAACATACCACTCATATGACCATTTCGTTTCTTCCATATGAAAGTGGATTCATCAAGGTTCATTTAAATAATTTATTCACTATTTAATTCCATTCCTACTATTTTTAGTGATTTTACAAATCTACATCACTGCTGCTGTCAGCATCTGCCTTTAAGGTAGACTTTACCTATTTCATAGTTTCCATGATTCAACTAGCCCTTTTAGCATAAATAGCACAAATTATGATAATGATTAACCATTCCCATGGCCAATCCTTGTTAAGCATATCCACACCTCTCAATAACCATATCCATACCAAATGATTATAACATTATGCTCAAACATATATAAGCCATTTTCGCATGGCTATCCAAAATTATACAAAACCGAAGGGTACATGACCAACAACAAAAGGGTAGTCCTATACATGCCATTTTCAGAGTTCAACCAAAAGTGTACCAAAAGGGTTTTGATAGTGTGGGCGACTTCGACTTCAATAATCCCGAGTCCGATAGCTGACGAACCAAAATCTATAAAACAGAGATTCAAAGAACGGAGTAAGCATTTAATGCTTAGTAAGTTTTAAGCAAAATAAAGTGTTCTCAATCACTATCATTGGTCATTCATTTCAACTGTTGTTTTAAGCAAAATAAAGTGTTCTCAATCACTATCATTGGTCATTCATTTCAACTGTTCGATGAAGTTAATCTAGAGCTTCATCTCGATCTATAATATCATTAAACGCAACACTTGGCTGCCACATATATACTTTCGAGTAATAATGACCTAGATGGTCAAATATTTCCAAAGCACATTCTTCATCGATTTTCAACTTTCAATAATTCTTTCCACCTGTTCATAATCACATCCATACTTTTAAGTATTTCAACATGACAAGTACTAAATTACCATAGGCACATAAAGAACCAACATATTCCTTATCACATATGTGTAAGCTTACAAATCATAATCCTTACCTTGTACTGGCACATCCAGCTCAACCCAACCCATACTCAGATCATAAGGCTTTTGGGCAGAATATGCACTAATACATAAGAATATTTCATCGCATACTTTATTATACAAACATACCATTACCAATTAGATCATTCTCACATTTGGAGTTATAATATTAATCACATTTACCTACCTCTTTGATACTGATAATTCACCTCGAAATCACTCCACCGATGAGTAAGTAATACGTACCTGAACATCTTGAATACATAATACTTATTTGATGGTAACTTAATGCAGATACTCAATATCAAAGTCTTACTTGAATCCTAGCATTTAGCCGTCGGGTCTTTAAAGCTCGGATATAGTACGAGCACGAAGCCTACGGACATTAATCAGGATAATATTCTCGCATAAAGCCTGCGGGGTTTTAACCCGGATATAGTACTGACACAATTGCCCTTCGGGACTTATCACATTTATACACTTCCACATCCATCACATTGGCCATTCGGCCTTATCACATATATACACTTTCACATTCATCACATTGGCCATTCGGCCTTATCTCATATATGCATGTTCACATTCATCACATTGGCCATTCGGCCTTATCACACATACACATGTTCACATTCATCACATTGGCCATTCGGCCTTATCACACATACACATGTTCACATTCATCACATTGGCCATTCGACCTTATCACATATATATACACTTTCACATTCATCACATTGGCCATTCGGCCTTATCACATATATACACTTTCACATTCATCACATCGGCCATTAGGCCTTATCACATATATACACTTTCACATTCATCACATCGGCCATTAGGCCTTATCACATATATATACACTTTCACATTCATCACTTTCACATTCATCACATTGGCCATTCGGCCTTATCACATATATACACTTTCACATTCATCACATCGGCCATTAGACCTTATCACATATATACACTTTCACATTCATCACATCGGCCATTAGGCCTTATCACATATATATACACTTTCACATTCATCACATCGGCCATTAGGCCTTATCACATATATATACACTTTCACATTCATCACATTGGCCATTAGGCCTTATCACATATATACACTTTCACATTTATTCAAATATACTTCACATACCACATATACTATCATGCACAGACTTGGTCTTGGCCGAATCTACATCCATCACTTTCCAATGAATAATTCAATTTTACGCCATACTATCATTTCATATTCGAATACTCATAAGCTTACAATATCACGATTTAGAATTCAAGTATGGGTTTAATCAATAGCTTATGAGCAACTAAAACAAGTTTTATCCATGTTTACAACAAAATCACATATTCACTACGAGCTATTTTCCTGAGCAATGGTCACTAAATTATTTATAACCGGAGCTACAAAACTCCAAATCACTTGCCGTTAATTTTTCCTGAATATAGACTCGTATATCTTCCATCCATAAAATTTCCAGAATTTTAGGTTTGGCCAATCAATACCAGATTTTTCTTAAAGTTTCCCCTGTTTCACTGTTTGACTAATCTGACCACTCTTCACTACGAATCAAATTTCTCATTTTACAGAATTAAAAATGTGTTGTATTTGATTTCATTTGAAACTAGACTCATTAAGGAGTCTAAGCATATATATTTTATCTTATAACCATTTTTGTACAATTTATAATGATTTTCTAAAAACAGAACAGGGGATTTCGGAGTCATTCTGACACCGTCTCACACAACTTTAAATATCTCTTTATAGGAAATTTCTTTGCTCTCAAGGTCTCTTTTATAAGAAACTAGACTAATTAAGCCTTGATTACATATTTTATTCAGCCTATAATTCCACACCAACAATTTATAGTGATTTTCTAAAATCACGTTACTGCTGCTGTCCAAAGCAAATTATTACAATTTGCTCTTAAATTTCCAAGTCCAAACACATATGAACTTACCATTTGAGTTTAAGACATATCATGGCCACATCATATCTTATTAAATCAACTCATTATGTCCTATTATGATTGAATTTACTCAACGTTTAATCACTTAAAACTTACCTCGGATGTTGTCGAACGATTTCGGCGGCTATTCGACCACTTTTTCCTTCCCTTTATCGGATTTAGTTCCCCTTTGCTCTTGAGCTTAATTCAAACAAATTTAACTCATTATAGTCTCATTTTGCTAGCTTATGGCCGAATATGACAAGGAGTTTGATAGGTCATATGGCCACCTTTTAGCATGCAAATGATATCAACACCAATCCACCTTGGCCGAATATCATCTCCATGACATAGTAAAGATTTGAACCATGGGCTATTTAGAACTCAAGCTAACTACTAAAACATGCATGCATCTCATGGAACATCATCAAACATACCTTAGTCTATCAAACCACCATAGCCGATTTCCTCAAAGCTCTTTTTCCTTCTTTTTCTTTCTCCTATTCGGCCAAGAACAACATGAGAGCTTTTCTCTTCTTTTTTTTTTGGTCATGCATGAGAATGATGAACACATTTTTTTCTCTTTGTTTTCTTCCTTCAATTTCTTATTAGTTTATTGCCCATGCTTCTTATTTTATTCTTCCATTAACACAACATGTTTCATGACATGTTTTGCCCATGCTTCTTATTTTATTTTTCCATTAACACAACATGTTTCATGACATGTTTTGCCCATCATCCTTTGTCATGGCCGGCCACTAGTACTTAAATGGGGGGAAATTGACATGCAAGTCCACCCCTTTGATTACATGCACTATTAGGCCACTTGCATTTGCCTAGCACATTTCTAAATTTTCTCACATAAGTCCTATCAACTAAATTCACATGCAATTAACTAAATCGAAGCTTAAAACTTTCACACATTTACATTCACATATTTTAGGCAATAATTATCACATTCAAATAATTTGGTGACTCGGTCTAGCGGTCTCGAGACCGCTTTCCGACTAGGGTCACTTTAGGGGTGTCACAATTAGGCATGGAAAATTCAGCTATAAGGGCTATAAATAGGGGTCGAATATAGGGTTTCCAAGCTACTGCCAAAATTTTTCTTCACCTTGTTGCTAGAAACCCCTTTCTCTAAAAGTCGAAAACCCTTTTCTTTTCAAGATCCAAAAAGTCAAAAACCCTTTTGTTTTTCTTTCTTTTCTTCCTGCCGATTTCTATTCTTCTCTGCACAATTTTCTTTGTTTCACTTAGCCGATTTCTTCTTCTACTCTTCTTCTTTAATCTGTACCAAATAAACCTTATTCACCATACTAAGTTTGAAAAGCCGAAAAGCCGAATCTCCCAAGGGCTGAATACTCTTTGACTGAATCTAGTGGAATTAGTATCGGATCTCGAATCTTAGCTCTCTGCCGAATAGCTATTTAGGTGTCTGCGATTTTGATCTAGGAGTTGATCGTGGTTAGTGATTTAAGAAAGGGCTGATTGCGCAAGGTAAGGTTAATGTGAGGTTTCGGTAGTAAGGATATGTATTATGCATGCGATTAATGGAAGGGTGATATCGTTTGTAGGTTTGGACTAAGGGAATCGTAACACACTTACTTACGAGGTGTGTACATACACTGCACACACATTATGTAACGGCAAAAGCCGAAATGCCGAAAAGTCGAAAGTTTGGCTACGGTAGTCTTGCGAGTGCGCGAACACTCATAAGGAGGAGACCAATAGGTTGCCTGAGGCCCACGGACGATTCCGTGGACTTGGGTTGTGATTTGGCCATATGGGCCGGAATGGGCTAAATTGGTTAAATGGGCTGTTGGGCCCATAATAGGCAAAAGCTAAATATTGATGCTATGATAGGAACTTGTATGTGAGCATGAATATGAATGTGACTGGGCCTAACAGGCCATATATGTAATATCCCGAATTAGGGCCTAATCGGAATAGTGGTTTTGTGACCACAAATCCGAGATAGAAATAATTATTTTAAGACTATTTTAAGGTCTATGATATGATTGCATGATTGTGTGAAAATTTCGTGAAGAAATTCTATGCATAAAATGCTTAATTTGAAGTTAGGGACTAAATTGAATAAGTTGCAAAACTTACATTCTAGAAGTTTCTAGTATGAAATTGTTTTGAAATATTAATTAGGAGGTCTTAAATAGAAATTTGACCAATTTCTAAGTTTATGGACAAAAATTGGACATGGATGGAATTTTTGGAAAGTTTAGTAAAAAGGGCATTTTGGTCATTTAGGGGTAAAATGAATTAAAATACAAAATTAAAAGCCAATTTTGTTCATCTTCTTCACCATGGATGTGTATAGCAAGGGAGACTCCATGGCTAGGGTTTCCAAGCTTCCAAGCTTGATTGTATGTCCGTTCTATCCTCGTTTTTAATGATTTTTACGTTTTTTGGAGTCCCGATAACTTGATTTAGCTTATGCTAGCAATAATTCAACCTAGGGTTCATATTTGGAAAAATACCCATAGGTAAAATTTGTGTATTTTGGTGTTTTATGATAGAATATGAGGTTTTAAATTATGTTAGACAACTTGTGCTACTCGGTTTTAAGTGAAAACGAGCAAAAGGGCTTAATCGGTAAAAATACCTAATAGTCATAAGTACATGTTAGAGTGAGAATTTGATGTTGCCATAGAAGGGAGAAATGATCAGCATGTCATAAAACATAGGAAAATAGGATGAAGTTTAATTTCTGAACCTTGGGGAAAAAGTGCAAATATGTAAAAGTTTAGGGGTCAAAATAAAAATTTTTAAAAATATGATTTTTGGACCCGTATGAATAGTGTGACTAATTATTAGGCTAAATGTGATATTATAGATGAAGGAAATCGAGATTTGGGCTTAAATCGAGAAAATACAAGGTTATGACTAAAATGGTAAATTGTCGTTTCTGGATCGAGGTAAGTTCGTATGATAATAATAATGCAATGTTATGTTTGAATTATATTTCTTACTATTATTGCATATATTTTATGATTTAATATATTGGAAAAGTTGATAGAATGGTGTTTATGATGTGGAAATATGACATGAAAGAATGTTACATGAAATGCAAGAAAATGATGATACATGACAAGTGATATATGAAATATGTGATATATGTTATGTAAATTCTTAAAAGCTGATTTGATATTTGAGTTGTGTCTTATTATACTATGAATGGACAATTGGTACTATGGATAGTGAGATCGACACTTCGAGTAAGTTCGTACATAAATAATCTATCGATTCTTTTTATGTTATTATATTTTGATATCACATGAAATGTGGCTGCCTATCAAATGGTTATTTGATGTAAGTTATGAATTTAAATTGATTACGGACAATTTAGTAAAATGTTAAAAAGTGAGGAATTTCCTGGTTGAACCTTCGGAATAGAAACGATACAAATGAACTATTGTGAGGTCACGTGTGTAGTACTAAGTGCAGGCTACTATGTGTACCGGATAATTGGTGGCATGTGTAGTGCTAAGTGCAGGCTACCATACGTACCCGAAAACTGTGATCACGTGTGTAGTACTAAGTGCAGGCTACTACGTGTACCAGATTATTGGTCGCATGTGTAGTACTAAGTGCAAGCTACTATGCGTACCAAATAGCTTCGGCTACAAGTGTGGAAATGGGAAAATGTGCAGGCAATTGTGTATCTGTTATTATTCCGATGAGTTCAACGGGAAATCGATTAAATGAAAATACATGTGAAAGTGATTATGTGATGAACAAGTGCAAGTATATGTTTATTTGAATTTATGAGCAATATGCTCGATATTTGAGCGAACCTCGGTAAAATGGAATGGATTAAGTGAATTGTGTAAAAGTGAACTTTAGTAGTAAAACAGTGTTGAACAGCAGCAGTGCATGACTTTGAAAATTTACCAAAAATTGTGTAAGTTGAATTAAATTTCAAACAAATTATGGAATTAAAGATTAATGAGTCTATTTTCATATAAAATAAACAGGGGGAGCAAAATAGTTATATATTATGTAATATTATAATTTTTGTGAGACAGTGTTAGAATAAATTCGAGATCCCCTGTTCTGACTTTATAAATTCAGCATAAATTTTAAAAACATTATTAAGAGTCATACCTTACATTTGTTGATTCCTTATTGAGTCTATTTTTAAGGGAAACAAATGTCATGGTCGTTGAAATTCTGTAAGGGGAGAAATTTGGTTCGTAGTGCACAGGGGTCAGAGTAGTCGTACCCTGAAACAGGGGAAAATTTAATGAATAAACTGTACTAATTGGCTAAACTAAAAATTCTGGAAATTTTATGGGAAAAAGACAGATGAATCTAGTTTCAAGGAAAATTAACTAAACTAAATTTGGAGTTTTTTAGCTTCAGATATGAATGATTTAGTAACTGTAACTCGATAACACAACTAAACCTGAACATGTGTAATTGTACAATTATATTGTTTTATCTTGAAAATCGTGGTAGTAATTGCTTATTATTTTCATATGAACTTACTAAGCGTAAAGCTTAGCCATCCTCTCCATTTTTTTAGTATTGGCAGGTCGGCTCGGGGTTTGAGATCGTCGGAGGAAAAATCACATTATTAAACTATCATTTTGGGGGAATTAATTCAAATATTAGAAATATCAAGTGAGTGGCATGTATAGGAAGTTGGTTTGTGATATGTATTTTTATTATGATTTTGACCATACGTATCAGTCTCCATTGAGTTATCGTATATGATCATGAGATGTAGTCCTTATCCATTGTGGTTTATAAGTTTAATTAGTCATGCCATGTCCTATGTTTTGATGTGCTGATATAGTTAGCTTTGTTTGTTATGCATGTGTTCGAAAAGTTTTGAATTAAATGAAATTTTATGGCTCAGTTTTTGTCTATGTGTATTGTTAAGTCTGGTAATGCCTCGTACTCTGTTCCAGCCTTGGATAGGGTAAGGGGTGTTACAATATAAATGTGATTTGGGCCTAATGGGTCATATACAGGTGATTTGGGCCTAAGGGGCCATATGAATATGATTGGGCTTAATGGGCCAGATACAGGTATGTGAAATTTTTTGGGGTTTGTAAGGGGTCTTAGGCCTAGTATATGATATCCACATAATACTTAATCAAAATATTGCGACCGTGGACAAGTCAAAGGGTTAAGGTGTGGCAACGGGTATATGCATGTCTAGGATTGGATCTAGGGAGAGCTTGGTACTTAAGCGGTCTTAATGACTCACCTTCTCTTCTCTGGAATCCTACCTGGTGCATAGTATTCGTTCATCCTAGCTCGCGGGGTTTGTTCATGGGCCAATGTAAGTGAAAACCGTAATTAAGGGTAAATTACTGAATAGCCCCTAAGGGAGAAAATGACCAAAATACCCTTAAGTGTTGAATGTAAGTTTTGTGGATGTGACGTGCATACATATGATGTTCTGCTTAGGTTGCATATGGGGTAGGAATTATGGTACGGAGGAAGTATATGAGGATTGCATGGTTGCCTGACAATAGTGGATCCACTGATGGCTTTTAAAGCCCAATATGTAACTGAAGGTAGTTCCGCAACCGGGCTACCATTGGTGTGTGGGCTGGGTGGGTCGATATTTATATCCCTACATGGTGTGATGAGGGATGGAGCTGGTGTGTAGCGGATGGATAATTTGGATGGGATTGCATTGCATGTTTGATGTTTTCTCTTTGAATGTTTGTTTTTCATCGAGGGTTGTACACACTGAGTTTAGGAAAACTCACCCCCTCTTTTATTTTATTTTCAGGTGATGCTCAGTAGAAGGTTCGATGTCTGGAGGGACTCTGGGTGGTCAGCTAGCAAGATAAATTGGACTTGTTGTTTTTAAGCATATAAGTTTTTATTTTATTAAGCATGTTTCAGATTAGATTGTAATAAGGTTTTCTTTATGTTTACTTGAATTATTGTTATTATTTTCATTGTAATCACACGAAGTTGAACATGGGTTTCCTAAATTATAATATGCTTTCTACGTTTCCGGAATTAAATTTTTAAATGATAAGTTTTCTTAAATCAAATGTTTTAAACAAGGTTTTTGCAACTGAAAGGTTTTTTTTTCAGTTTCTTTTATTTTAAAAAGGGTTTTCAATGAAAACACAGTTTTTGCTAAAACACTTCAATGTAACACGCCAGATTTAGCCATAACGTCTGGGCCAGGTTTAGGGTGTTACAGAGCAAGGGACTTAAAATGGAAAAATGAGAGGAGAAAGTGAGAGAGGAGAGAAGAGATGTGAATGAATGTGTGCTTTGAATGATCAGCCAATGGGGCTTTTTATAGCTGAATTTGATAGCTAAAATTTGGTAAAAAAAGCAGCCAAAGAGACACCCCTTGGCCGGCTATTAATGTGACAAAGTTGATGGCTTCAACTTTGCTAAATATGGCTTGGAGCAAATCCATAAAGCCACCAATTGTGGAGGGGCTTGAATGCAATTTTGACAACTTTTCAAGGGCTTCTTTGCAAACTTAATTAATCAGCTAATAAGCTGATTTGGGTCAGCATGTGGACGGTTTTGGGCTGCCCAATCCTTTGCCGGTTCAGTTGTATTGGACCACTTTTTCCATAATTAATTATTAATAATTTATTTAGCCCAAATTAAATTGTGTATAAATTAAACTTAATTAATTATGAATTAATAAACATAATTGGATCGTCTTAGGTTGGAAATTAATTCTCCTCGATACTTCAAATTGCTTCTCGGTCTTGTGCTTCTGGCAGTGTCTGCCGAGCCATTTTTCGCCCTTTGTGCAAATCTGTCGAAAATAACCAAAATTTATCAAAAATAATTATACAATTAACTAAATTTCAACATGTTCATATTTTAAGTGCGCTTTAATTATTTTATAAAAATTAATTATTTTTTGACAAGAATTTAACCGAATTCGCATGAATTTAAGTTAAAAAGAGTATGAAAAAGTGTGTCAATTTTTGTGTTTCCAGTTATCAACAAGCAAAATTAGGGGACATAGTTGTCAGGAGGCAAGCTTCTCAACAAAACAAGAGGTTTTAGAATTTTCTTCCAGAGAGAGATGTTGCTTTTTGTCTTAAACCTCAGAATTAACAAGGAAGGTGGAATGATGAAAATGTGCAAGTGTACACAATCGCAATAAGTAATAAAATGACAAGTAAATGACGAGTTACCGTACCCACAGGGACTGTGTAAATAATTATTTATGAATGTAATTAAAAATACTTTGGTGAAGAAAAATATTTTATTTCAAGGAAGTGATTAAAAACTAAATTTAACTATGTAAAATAAATAAAATAAAATAAAATAAAAAGAAGCACAATTTCAAAGGATGATTTTAATCAAGATGACATAATTGTGTTAGATTAATTACATTTCTTAACTTAGAATTACTAAACTCATGTTAATGTTGTTATGAATAAATTCACGACAACTCGGTAATTTGCTAACTACTACTCATACATACTTCTTAAATTAACTAATCTCTTGAATATTTTGCAATGCCAATTCAAGCAATTAATCAATCTTCATAAGCTCATAAAAGATTAAGTGAGGTAACAATGTAATCCTACCTTGAAACAATTTAATCACAATAATCTTGCAAATTATGCAAGGCTAATGTATCGTCAAAAACCGTCGCTAATTTAACCCTTAGATATGTTAGAAGATTAAACATGCACTGATTAAGTATTGTGCCAATTAATTACAATTTCAACATGATTAAATAATTAATCCATTAGTTACCTTATAATTGTAATGCAAGAATAACTTAATCATGGTTTTACTTAATCAAACAACTTACCAAGGCCTATAACAACACAAACATAAATTTAATATCTTAAGTGGACAAAATGCAATCTACCTAACACAAATTAAATTTAAGCCATATTAATTAAATTAAACATAAAAAGTATTCATAGACATGTTCATACCAACAACAATAAAAATTAAAGGATAGGGAACTAGAATCAAATTCGGTGTTTCTCCGAAGCCTGACTAGTTTGCTCCGCTCCTCCTCCGCTTGTTCTGGTTCAACCAAGGCTTATATAAGCACTTGAATGCTGCTTCCGACTGTGGTTGAAGGGCTCTTTTCCAAGAGGGGAAATCGGCAAGGGAATGGAAGGGAAAAAGAAGAACAAATGAAGGGTTTTTGTAGAGAAAAAATGAGAGAGAAGTGAAGAATGAAAGGATGAGAGGTGTGTTTGAAATGAGCAGCCAAGGGGGTATTTATCGGTTGAGTAGGTTGCTAAAAGTAGCAAAAATCAGCAGCCATAGACTCCCCCATGGTCGGCCACACATGTGGCAGGTTTGAAGGTTTTAAGCTTTCTAAACTTAGCTAGGGGCAAATTTAGAAAAGAGTGATAGTGGAGGGGTTTGAATACAAATTCAAGGAGACTTCAAGGGCTGTTTTGCAAGCCAATTAATTTGCTAAATAAGCTGACTGGGTCAGCATGTGGGACGGTTTTAGGCTGCCCATTGCTCAGTTGGATTGGTTTTCTCGGTTTAGCACAACTTGGCCTCCTTTCATAATTAATTATATTATGAATTAATATTCATAAATTGGACTGTCTTAGGTTGAAAAAATAATTTGCCTCGATGCTTCAAAAATTGCTTCTCAATTTTGCGCTTCTAGTAGTGTCTACCGAGCCATTTTCGCCCTTTGTGCGAATCTGTCAAAAAAATCAAAATTTATTATAAAATGAATTAAAATTCAGCATGTTAATAATTTAAGTTTAATTTAATTATCTTATAATTATTATATATTTTACAACAAGAATAATCGAAACTGCATGTTAAAAAGGGCATGAAAAAGTCTATATTTTCGTGTTTCCAGAAGGCAACCCTCTATTAACTTAACCTGAGTATTATTTAACTTATCCTAAGTCTTCTCTGGAACTGGGAAAATGTCACATCAGAACTGAGCTATTTTTTTCCATTGTCTGCCACTTTTCAGAACTTAGCAATCTCATTAGCCTTCAACTTTCCTAGTTCTTATTTTGTTAGTTCCAAACCAGCGTATCTCCTACATTACATTTATGCTATATCATGGGCGTATACCTATTTCTTTAGTTGATTTCTCTCATGGCTACTTAGTCAAATTTCACTCATCGTCGTAATCTAACTGAGACTTCATGTCCATTTATTTATATCAGAGTTCACCCAATCTTATATGCCCAAAAGACTTCATTTGAGCGACTACCATCTCGCCAGTCATACTTGACCTCATCCTTATTATGATTCATTAACCTTGACTATTGCAGAGGGCCTTACAAATAGAACACTCCTGGTTCACCTATTCTAAATACGAAGATAAACTCTTGGGCGAACACTACTTTGCCAATTATGCCTACTTATAGCCATGTGCCTTATCACATACTTTTACTTACATGTTAATCTTCTGTAATCAATTACACTTATATTTCTTAAAAGTTGGTTTTTACTCATTCTAAGTGCCTTATACACTATTTGTACTAATGTCTTTATTCTTTAGTTAAAAGTTTGCTAGATTGGGCGCTCATAGAAAATGACTTATACTTAATCAAATCCCACTTTAGGCACCAAAACTAATTCCTTAAGTTTTATACATGTACTTAGAACTTGCTCCTTGTGCCTTGTTTTTACGAACATTGTTCTGTCATTGGAACTTCGGTGAGAGGCGTGTTACAGGAGACCTTAGTCTTGCCTTTCTTAGCGCGCTTTTCCTTCCCTTTTAAGGAAGAAGCTACAACTGTATTTTTCTTTTTCTCTACGAACTGGTTAACCACCATTCAACATCAACTCATAGGACTATAGTTTCTTCATGAGTTGTGTAAGTATTAGATTATTGTTCCCAAGGTTATAAACGGCCTGAAAACTAACAAAATCCTTGGATAGAGTTTTGAACACCATTTTTATTTGGGTGTTAAGGTCCAAATTAGCCTCATTGTTCGTGGCCTTACCAAATTAGGCCATAAGAGTGATCATATTGTGTTTGATCGAAGTGTCGGGCTTTGCTGGGTATTCATCAAGCTAGTTATGGTAGATTATCTAGCCAAGGTTGGTTGGCCTCTGAACATGCCTTCTAGTGTATCTAGAATTGCTTTAGTAGTGTTTCAGCTCTCTAACTTCTTATATTAAGTGTTGGTCATGCTTGACAGCATATAGCAACTAGCTATCTCATTAGACTCTTCCCAGTGTTTTCTAGCCTCAACTTTAATGGCCAGAGAGCACTTAGTATCAAGAACTGTTCAGGTTTCTTGTAGCTCAAGAAAATTATCAGGTTTCCTTTCCATTCCTTATAGTTATTTTCATCAGTTTATTTTCTGTGAGTATGTTCAATAAGGGAGTAGGTTCCATTTTTGATCTGACAATAAAATATTCATCTATTAATACCCTTGTATAAGAAAGAGTTTGAAAAATTTTGCAGCATTATGATATGCATTAAGATGATGCATGTGTTTGACATTAAACCTTGAAAAATATTTGTAAGCTATTGCAATTTGTGGTTACTCCGACATTCACTGAGCTTGTTCAAGCTCACCCACTCTCTTTAACCATTGCAGATATTTAGCGTTTGCGGTGTGAGCAGTGTGGGGATACCAAGGAAGTGATCCGAGTTAGGCTTTAGTATTTCCTTAGGTGATATTAATATTATTCTTTAAACTGTGGGGATGAGGCAATGTGGTTAGACTTTGATCGATTATTATTATGGTTCTCATGATATCTTATGGGTTTAGATTTCTAGCACTTTTGATGGATGTTATAATTATTTCATTGGTATTGTATTGGTTTGTATATTTGCTATGTTGAAGTACTATGAACTGTATGTATGGTCATTGAATGTTGAATAATGTGGTATATTTTTTTGGATAAATATTGTCATGATGTTTTGGATGTTTTCATAGCTTATTGACTCTCATGATTTATGGACTTGGAACTTGTTATGTTGATTCCTTACTTGGACATGTTTTCGATGATTGAACCATTATTCTGGTTGTTTTGGTTATTACTTGATAAGGTAAAAGTTACATGTTGAGTAGTTATTATTTTGAATGGATTATATGCCTTAAACTACTAAATTTTTGTGGTTTAGAGTAGAGGTATCGATATTCGTGTTTTAAAAATAATACCTCTACGATTTTTTGAGTGTGAAGGAAGTTAGTAATGAAATTTGGTATTGATACCATATCACGAGTATCGATACTCGGGGTAAAATAATCGATACTTTATGAAAGGTATCGATTATTTCTTGGGTTTTGATTTTAAACGAGAAATAGAATGTCGTTTTGGTATCGATTTTCCAAGCTGTATCGATACCATCTGAGAGAAATATCGATACCTTTGATATAGTATCGATACCTATGTAGTCAATTTTGAAATGTGGCTCTAATGCATGTTTAATACATGTTCTTAGTTTGTCTTGATGAATGTTTAGCATGTGTTAATGATGATTGGAATTTGTATGTATAATTATTACGGAAGCTAAAATGGAAGATGTTTGCTTAATAATGAGACCATGGTAATGCATGTGATGTGTGACGGTGGTGTGACATCCTAATATTTAAGCTCAGCGACTGGGCCAGGTATAGGGTGTGACATCAGATGTTGGACCGACTGGCAGGTAACAAATATTATTGTTTCTTAGATGGATATTTGGTATATAACCAAATTGTTGTAGCCCTAGAAGTCCAACATAAAACGACTTTTACTTGCTCGTATGGTACATTCGCTTTTCAATGATGCATGATGGTAATATTTATTGATATGGTTGAAAATTTTGTTGAAGTACTCATTGATGATTTTTCTATTTTTGGTAACACTTATAATGTTTGTTTAAGTAATTTGGCTGAGGTATTAAAGAGATGTGAAGAGACAAATCTTGTCCTTAAGTAGGAGAAATGTCACTTTACGATTAAGGAAAAGATTGTCTTTGGACACAAAATTTCCAGAAATGGGATCGAAATTGATAAAGCAAATGTTGGTTTGATTAATAAGTTGCCACCACTAATAATTGTTAATGGAGCTAGAAGTTTTCTAGGCTATGTCGGTTTTTACTAAGGGTTTATCAAAGGTTTTTTAGAAATTTTCAAGCCTTTGTGTATGACTTTAAGGAAAGACAACTTTTGAGTTTAAAAAGCATGCTTGGAAGCTTTTGAAGAGTTGAAAAATCAGTTAATCTCAATCCCAATAATTGTTACACCTGATTTGAACTCTCTTTCTGAATTGATGTGTAACGCAAGTATTTTTGCTGTAGGAGCTATGATTGGGCAAAGGAAAAAATGAAGTGTTTCATCCGATTTACTATGCAAGAAGAACTTTGATAGGAGCCCAACTTAATTACACGATAAATGAAAAGAATCGTTTGCTATAGTTTTTGCTTTCAACAAGTTTCATTCTTATCTCATAGTTACAAAAGTCACATTCCTGATCATGCAACCATCAAATGTTTACTCTTAAAGAAAGACGCTAAATCGAGGTTACTTTGATGGTTACTCTTACTCTAAGAATTTGACCTTGAAATCCAAGATAGAATGGGAGTTGAAAATCAAGTAGTTGGCCATTTGTTGAGGTTGGAACAAAATGAGGTAACTCAGTCACTTGTTCCCATTAATGAAAATTTTCTAATTGAGCATATCTTCGAGGTAAATCAAATCCATGAAAATTCATGGTTTACCAATTTTGCAAATTATTTTGCATGTGGAATAATGCCTCTAGAAATGATGTACCAACAAAAAAAGAAATTCCTTCACGATAGTCAATATTATTTTTGGGAGGAGACATTTTTATTTAAACAATGTGCAGAGAATATAATCAGGAAGTGTGTAGCTAGAAGCGAGATTGACAAGATTCCACTGCCATTATCTCTAAGTAGGGGATATTTTGGTGGTTCCTGCAGTGCAGCAAAAATCTTATAAGATGGATTTTTCTGGCCTACAGTGTTTAAGGATGCATACGTATATGTCATATGCCCTGACCAAACATCCTAGAGGTAGAATAATTTGACATTTGGGATATTAATTTTCTAAGCCCGTTTCCTTCTTCTTGTGGTAACAAGTACATCTTAGTGGTTGTTGACTATGTATCTAAGTGGGTGGAAGTAGAGGCATACCCAAAAAATGATGCTAAGGTAGTCATGCGATTCTTCCATAAGCATGTGTTTACACGGTCAATGACTCTAAGAGCCATAATTAACAATGAAGGATCTCACTTTGTAAACAAATGACTTAATTGGTTGCTTGAAAAGTACGATTTGAAACCCAAAATTGCCACTGCCTATCATCCATTGTAACATCCCGAATTAGGACCTAGTCAGAACAGTGGTTTTGAAACCCAAAATTTGAGATTGAAATAATTATTTTATGAATGTTATAAGGTCCATGATATATATGCATGCCTGTGTGAAAATATCGATGAGAAATTTTACCAATAAGGTGTCCAATTAAGTTATTAGGACTAAATTGCAATAAGTGAAAAACACGTGTTCTAGTTGATTTAAGGGCTTAATTGTAATGAGATTTGAAATTTGAAGTCCTTATTTGGAAATTAGACCATTATATGTCATTGTGGACAAAAATGGACATAGGGGGATAAATATTAAAGTTTTAATGGAAGGGCATTTTGGTCCATTAGTTATTAAAAGAATTAAAAGGGAAAAATAGTCAAAAATTATGTCCATGTTCATCCTCCTTGGTCAAATTTCACAAGAAGCCCTACCTAGGGTTTCTTTCATCTTTCAAGCTCAAAGTAAGTGCATCTTAGCCCCGTTTTTAATGTTCTTTATATTTTTGAAGTCCTCGTAGCTCGATTTAGTTATTTCTACCCTTAATTTGAGCTAGGGGTCATGTTCAAAAATATACCCATGAATGATATGCCTATGCTTTGATGTCTAATGGAAGAATATGAAAGCTTAAGGTATGATGAACAACTTTTACTAGGTGGTTTTTGGTAAAATAGATAAAAAAGGACCTAATTGTAAAAGTTGTAGAAACTATGTGTAAATGTATGAATAAATGAAAAATATGAGTTGGTATAGGAAAGAAAATGATTCGGCCATGCTTGAATAGTGGGAAAAATGAGTACTTTTCATTTTGTGAGCCTAGGGGTAATTTTGTAATTTTGTGAAATTTTAGGGGCAAAATTATAATTTTGTCATATTGTGATTTTTGGACTGAATTGAATATTGCATGTATTAAATGAGCTAAATGTGCTATTATAGATCAAGAGGGACGAGGGATAGACCTTGACTGAGGAAAAGGAAAGGTTGTGGACTAAATCACAACTTGTCATATTGTGCACCGAGGTAAGTTGGGTGTAAGTAATTTAACAATTCTATTATCATGTGTTTAATAATTGATGTTCTATGATACATGTATGAATGATCTAATGACATTGGCTTGTGATGATTTACTGAAAGTTTGGCAATAGCCTTATATCTCGAAAGTCCCGGCTGACCCTGAGGGGTGCTTAGGATTCAGATATCATGACACCGCGATTAATGAGAGCCAGTGTAAGACCATGTCTAGGACATGGCATCAGTATTGATATGTGTGCCAGTGTAAGACCATATCTGGGATATGGCGTTGGCCTCGGTATGTGATTTCATGTAAGACCATATCTGGGATATGGCATTGATATGAGATTTCGTGTAAGACCATGTCTGGGACATGGCATCGGCACTGACGTGAGATTTCGTATAAGACCATATATGGGATATGACATCGATATGTAGACCCATTTAAAACCATGTCTGGGACATGGCTTTGGAATTCTATATGGTGCATGATGATTCCGAACGTCCTTTAGTATTCCGGGTGATTCAGCAAGTCATTCAAGATTATGGTGAAGAAGTGGGGTAGTAAGAATGTATGGTATAGGTATGTACATAAACTTTATGATTATTGGACTCGATTCATGTTGGGAAACTTGGTTGGTTATGAAAGAGTAAGATAAGCATGATGTTCAAAGGCTTTTATTATCAATTCTCAATGTGTTCAATATGTGTAATATGATGATGTGTTGGAAATTGATAGCATGTTTAATCCATGAATTTCATGACTTATGTTGTTTATTATTCGCACTCGACTTACTAAGCTATGTGCTTACCCTTCTCTATTTTCCTCTTTCTTATAGCATAATCAAGCTAGCTCGGGGATTGTGGACGTCGGAGCTCGAGTCACACTATCAACAAATCATTTGGGGTATAATTAGTTTACTACATTTAAGTATGGCATGTATAGGAGACTTAGTATTTTGTTATATGTGTCATATTTATTAGCCAAAATGACGGCTCCTTTTGGTATATTATTCCATTTTGTATATGGCCATGAAATATGGCTCATATTGATTATTGGGTTGAAATCCCTAAATATTGCTACATGCATGAGATGTGTTATTACTTTTGTGGTGTGTGCCAAATGGTTGATTAAATGTGGAATTTATGCTTGACAGATACATGATGTCACTTGGCATGGTCACTATATTAATAAAGGTAAATAAATGTATTGAATGAACTTAACAAGTCAAAGAGTCCCAATTAGGTATACTTGATATGAATTTAGCATGCATGAGTTAAAGATATGGATGTCTAAGTAACCCTTTTATGTAACACCTCTAACCCGTATCCGTCGCCAGAAAGGGGTTACGAGACATTACTAAACAAGAGCATAGATCTGAATATTTCCATATTAATTCAAAGTCTAAATTACAACAAAGCTTGTGATTTAACCTAATATAATATCACAAGTTTATTATCAATGGCCACATAGCTTAAGTAAAATTTAATCCAAAGATATATAAATATTTAAACAATTCATTGCATATACAGAACTTGTAACGAATCAATAATTTCCTTACAGAATATTTGATCTATATTTTTAAACTTATACGAGTCATGCATATACGCAAGTTAATTATCCATCAAACAAATTTTTTTTACTAACCCTTTTCATTCATATAAGTTGTGCGACATTAAGGTGTTGGTCTATAGGTAATTTATTTGTACATATTTAATAATATATAAATACCTAACAAATCTCACTACCATGCACACATTTATATATACATCAACCATATTATAAGTATATATATTTAATTATAAATGAGTAACATTTGAAAAATCCCAACTATTATGACATGACCAATTACCGAGTTCACGTATAACCTACCTTAGTTTTGTTTAGCATCCAAAAAAAAACATATAGCCAAATCACAAAATACCATCACAATCTTATATACTTAATACACTTTAAAAAATAACAACACAAAAATGATCAACATTCCATACGACATTGTAATCATATTAAACCTAGGTCATAATCTTATCAAAGCCGAATGCAAGCCCAAGATTTTAACCATTTTCGAAACAAGAAATGCTTGCCCGAAACATCAAACATAACATTAACATAATACAATAGTATATACCGAATCTATTTCAGGCAATTATATGCATTTTCAATACATTGTACCATTATCAGACCTGTCAGTGAGGTACGTAAACGATAAGTGTAACTTACCTATAATTTAATCACACTTAAAATAATATGTTTACCATGCATTTGACTAAATTTTATTAAATAAAACATATACAATATATATATATCAATACTCATGTTCGATGAACACCTAACCAAAACACATAAACCGAATGTGTCCACTCATTATTGAAATCGTGTTCAAGCTAATTCCCGTTCATTTTACCTATACCAATGTCATAGCAACATACATTTTCAAACATATAACATTTAACACCTGTATTATACATATCATGCCATGCAACATTATAACTAAAATATATTAAACCACAACCAAAACATAACTAAACCAAACTTAAGAATTTAGCCATTTTCACATGGCTTAAAATACACACATTCAAAAATAAGTCCAACATTTCAAAGCATAAGCCAGCCTGTACATGGCATAACTTAAGTTTAGCTAATAAGGTACCAAACAGTAGATAGTGTGATGAGCTTGGCTGACAATCCTCGAGCTTGTAGCTTGACTTCAAAATCTATAAAACGGAGTAAACATAACACAGAGAGTAAGCTATCAAAGCTTAGTAAGTCATAAGAAAATAAAACAACTCAATGGCTAATTCAACTTAACTAAATTGAACTAGATTATTATATCAATTCACATTAAATCCAGGCACTTATGTATTAATGTTACATATGCATAATCATATACATTTATATACAATTTAGAAATCACCATAACTGAATGCTTATATAGCCAAAATTAACAAATTATTATCTAACCCTCAAGGCCGAATATTCCTTAAGTACCTAGTTCACAAACTCATAAACATATAAACTCATAAATCATAATATAGTCTCATGTACATATACTAGTCATTTGTCCAAATACACATAAACACATATGCATAAAATTAAGTCTTATTCAATAATGTGCAATAGGCCAAATACACTTACCTTAACTTTAACATACACCAAACTAACTCATACCTGGCCATTTAGCTTAATTTATATACTCGAACTCGTCTTATCTTTTCCTGATGAACCATTCAAAATTTGATAGGACACTCGAAGAATCACATAAATCGTACAATGCCAACGTCCCAGACGTGATCTTACATGTAGTCACAAATCGATGCCACTGTCCCAGACAGGGTCTTACTCGTAAACACATATCGAAATCACATATCGATGCCATGGTCTTACTCGCACACATATATCGGAATCCTATGTCATGACATATGTATCCTAACTATTCCTAAGGTTCATACAGGGGTTTCGGACATCGTAACTCGATCGAAACAAAGTCATCACATAGTTTCCAAGCTTAACAACATTTGGCTATTGGATTTATAATTTCATACATTCAATTCAGCATACATATTTTTCATTTAATTAAAGTTAAGTACGTCTATTTGCTTATAAACTTGCCTCGGACGTCGTAAAACAGGACGGGGCTGCTAGTCCACAACTTTCGTTTTTCCCCGGTCCAAATCTGATTTCCTTGGTTCTTGATCTAAACATGTTCAAATTAAGCTCATTCAAACATATTTTCATTCAATTTTTTCTGAAGACACATAAATAGGAAAATTACCATTTTACCCCTAACATTTCCAATTTTTACAATTTAGTCCCTATTGCACAAAACACAAAATACACAAAATTTCACAGCACTCATGTTAGGCCGAATGGTACCCATGCCTATACAAGTCCATATATTTTATCAATTTTACATCTTAGTCCCTTAAATTATTATTTTTGCAATTAAGTCCTAACTACTCAAAATTATCAAAAACTCTAATACAAAATATGTTAATCTAAAACATATCTTTCATTTTTCATCATCAAACAACAAAAATCACAAACTATCAATAGTGGCACAACTTAAAATATTCATCAAAATCAAATATTAAAGCTTAAGTCTTGTAGTAGTCGAGGCAACGATCTCAAAAACGTAGAAATTATCAAAAATCGAGTTGAACACATACCTTAATCTAGCTTCAAATTGGCTGAACCCTAGCCTTTTGTTCTTTCTTTTTCTTTTAGTTTATATTCGGTCAAGAGAGAATGATAAAAACATAGTTTAATTTATGTTATTATAATATATATATGTTTTAATATTTAAATTACTTTTATATCCTTAATGTTTTAATACAAAAACCACATAGTATATGCCTTAAACTGTCCCACTATTTTATATATGGGATATTTACAATATAAATGCCCCAACTTAGAAAGCCACTAACTATTTGGCCCTTATACTATAAATTATTAAATTTTCAATTTACGTGATTAAGTCCTTTTATTTAATCAAGCACCTAAACGACAAAATTAAATTTCACAGATATAAATTCACACAAAATAAACAAAGAAATAATTTTAAAATATTTTTCTGACTCAGATTCGTGGTCCCGAAATCACCATTCCGATTAGGGTCTAAATGAGCTGTTACATTTTATGCCATGACAACCACCATTGGCATCTGAGTGTGTGTTGGGGTTGTTAAAGGTGACAAGAGGGCTTGGAAAATAGCCTCAAAGTTGTCCACACGTGTAATAGTCCAGTTTACACTCTAGTCGGAATAGTGGTTTCAAGACCATAAATTTGAGTCAAAAAATATTTAAATATTATTTTCTGTGCTTAAAATATGTGAATTGACATGTGTGAAAGTTTCCTATGAAAATTCAATCATTTGTGTGCTTAATTTGATAAAAGGACCTAATCGCGTAAAATGTAAAAGTGGCTTTCTAATTGTTAAAGTGCCTATTTTTAATGTTCTTTTACATGAGAGGTTCTTATGTTATTATTTAACCATTGGAAGTTTGAGTGGACATTAATGGCCTTGTATGTTAATGGTTTAAATGTTAATTAACTAAGGGTATAATGGTAAATGGTGTATTAATGTGTGTTAAATAAAAGAAATGTTACAATTAGCCATTATATTCATCCATTTTTGCCGAAAATCAAAGAAATAAGAAAGAAAAAATATTGAGTTAGGGTTCAGCTAGGAAATTTGAGAATTAAGGTATGTGTTTTGGTCTGTTTTTGATAATTTCTATGTTTTTGTAATCGTTGCTTTGTGATTTACTAAGCCCGTGTATCAATTTCTGATTTTGATGATGATTTTGAAATATGCCATTGTTGATAATGTGAGTTTTATGAAGTTTGATGTTTGCAAATGGAAGATATGTGTTCGATTACTAAGTTGTCTTTGAATTTTTGATGAATTGGATTAATTTGGACTAAATTGAAAAAAGGAGATAGTGAGGGACTAAAATGTCAAATAAATGAAATATGTGGACTTGTATGAGAGCTATGAATATTTGGCTGAGCATAAGTATATGTAAATTTTGTGTATGTTGTGATTTTTGTGATTAAGGACTAAATTGTCAAAATATGAAAATATGAGGCTAATTTGTAAAATTCCATAAATATATGTTTGTGGATTGATTTGAATGATTTGGCGAATAAAAGAGTTAAATTTGAATTTATATAGATCAAGAATTAAAGATAACAGATTTAGATCGGGGAAAGTCAAAAGTCGTCGAGTAGCCGGTTCTGTCTATTCGAATCCGTATGAGGTAAGTCTATATACAAATAATTGTGTTTGTAATGGTTTACTTATGTTTAAATGCTATTGAAAAATGATGAATGGTTTATTGAATAGAATATGAGATATCCGAGAAAGTATCGACAAAGTTCTGAAATCTGAAAAGCCCCGTACAAACCATAGGAATTGTTAGGATACATATGTCATGATATAAGATCCGGTATGTCTTTTCGTGTAAGATCACGTCTAGGACATTGGCATCGACTTATGATTTATGTGTAAGACCACGTCTGGGACGTTGGAATCGTATTTGATTTCGTGTAAGACCCTGTCTAGGACACTGGCATCAATATTTGATTACATGTAAGACCACGTCTAGGACGTTGGCATTGTACGAGTTTTTCAATCTATCTGCGTATCCTTATGATTCCAAACGGTTCAACAGGCATTCTAAGAAATGAAAGATTATATGTGATGTGTATCCGATTTAGGTACGTTTGAAATGTTTACTATGTTTGAGAATACAAGGTAAGTATATGTACAAGTGATGATATATGTTATAAGTATGAGAAAACATGCTATATGTGTAAATGAATTGGGAATATGTTAAATGTATATGAACTATGTGATTTGAAATAGTATTTGGCCATAGAGTATATGAAATTTGATGATGCTTTCCAGTTTTGAATGTTAAGTTTATTTTTATATGGCTTACTAAGCTTTTGAAAGCTTACTTTATGTGTGTTTGCATTGTTTTATAGATATCGAAGCTACTGAAAGCTCAAGGATCATTGAGGATCATCACCACAATATCGAACTTCTTTTTGGTACCTTTTTAAAATGTGAATATTAAAGTATGGCATTTATAGGCTAGAAGTACCTTGATTATATTTTATGATGTATATATCTAGCCATGTGATTTGGCTTGATTATGGTTGTGTATATGAATGAGTTCTTGGTAAGAAATATGTGGTGCAATATGATCAATATGATGTGTTTTGAATGGCTATGGAAATTGGTAATTTTGGTAAGTATTGGTATATGTATAATTGAGAAAGTGGTAAGTTTTGGTCATGAGATTGAATGATGTAAATTTAAAGTATTGGAACATATGCTTTGGTATGATTTTAGTTTAGATTTGGTATGATTTGGGTGGTGAATTGAGAACGAAATTTGTTGATAATGTAATGGCATGAACGGTGTATGATTTGGTTGTGAAATGGTTGGGAATTTGGTATAACATGTTATGGTTTTGATACTTGTAGGGAGGACCTTTAATGGGTGGCGAATTGGCCTTGTAAATGGCCCATTTTTGCCCACACGGGTGTGTGTCTCAGCCATGTTGCTCGAGGGCCATTTGGAAAGGAACCTGGGCAGACCACACGGTCGTACACATAGGCGTGTGCTAGGCCGTGTGGCCAAGTCAGTTTCGACCAGAGGCTAGACAGACGGGCGTGTGGTCAGCCGTGTGGCCAAGTTAGTAGCCTCCCTAATTTTCACACGGCTTGGCACACAGGCATGTCTTGAGGCCTTGTGGACAAGTCAGTATGTATGCCCTGTTTTGACACGGCCTAGACACACGAACGTGTCTAAAGCCGTGTGAGGCACACGGCCTGTTCACACGGGCGTGTGACCTGTATAACTTTGAAAAATTTTTAAGTTTTTGTAAAATTTTGTATGAGCTTGGTTTAGTCCCGACCCCTTTCTAAAGCATGTTTAAGGTCACGTTGACCAATGTAAAGGACTCTATAATGATGTATGGTTATGTGTGAATGATGTTTGTGAATTATTTATGAAATGTTCTGATTTGTTCGGTAACGACTTTAACCTTAGTCCGACGATGGAGACGGGCTAGGGGTGTTACATTTGGTTGGTATCAGAGCTGCGATTTAGTCAATTCTAAGACTGACGTAGCGTATGTGAGTCTAGCTATACATGTCATATTTATGAACTACAATAGTGTTATGAATCCTTACAATAAAAATGTGTTTTATATAGTAAATGGATCCCGAACGAGCCATAGTTGATGATGTCGAAAGTAATGTGTCTGCTCCTATACAAGTGACAGCACCATCCAACTCTAGACCAACTATAAGTAGCCATGATGAATAGGCTAGACAAGCCTTCTATCAGATGATGAATGATTGGTTCAGTCAGTACATTAGAACTAATCTAGCTATTCAACAACCTCCAACCCTGGCTAATCCTCCACAAGTTCCTCTTATGACACAAGTTAATCCGAATCAATTGAATAAGCCTTAAGTTAATAAAATTAGAAAATATGGGGTAGAAGAATTTCGTGCTACAAATAGTGATGATGCTGAGAGTGTCGAGTTCTGGTTAGAAAATACAATACAAGTATTTGATGAACTGTCTTTGAATCCGGATGAATGCATAAAATGTGTCGTATCACTTTTGAAAGATACGACGTATCACTGGTGGAAGACTTTAATATCTGTGGTTCCGAGGGACCGAGTTACTTGGGATTTCTTCCAAGCTAAATTCTGAAAGAAATACATTAGTTAGAGATTTATTGATCAGAAATGCAAAGAGTTTCTTAAGCTTAAACAAGGTTGTATGTCTGTTATGGAATACGAGCGAGAATTTGTGAGGTTGTGATAGCATGCTCAAGAATGTCTATCTACTGAAGTAATAATGTGCAAAAGATTTGAAGATGGTTTGAATGAAGATATTCATTTGTTAGTCGAGATTCTTGAGATCAGAGAATTTGTAGTGCTTGTTGAACGAGCATGTAAAGTTGAAGAGCTCGGGAAAGAGAAAAGAAAAGCTAATTCAGAAGCTAGAGAAGTGCGAAAGAGATCATCGAGCAAGTCATTTTAATCTGCATCAAAAAATTTTCGAGATGATTATAGTTGTTTAATGGCTAATGTGGGATATTCAAGTAGAGATCATGCGAGATCACATTCGAGCTTCAGAGCTTCAGTTACATCTGTTGCCAGTATTGGAAATGTTCGATCTGATCACCCTGAGTGCAAACACTATGGTAAAAGACATCCCGACAATTGTAGATTATATGATCGGGCTTGTTCCAAATGTGGATCATTAGACCATTTCATTCATGATTGCCCCAAATCTGTTGAACAAAGAATTGTACAAAATTTGAGGCCTAGAATGCATCTCGTGCTAGATCTCCCAGAAATATGGGTAATGTGAGTGGTAGCCAAAAGGGAACTAAAGATATGACTATTAGATCTGAGGCTCGTGCACCTGCCAAAGCCTACACCATTGGAGCTCGTGAGGAAGCTTCATCTCTAGATGTTATAATTGGTACTTTTACTCTTTACTATACTTCAGTGATTGCATTGATAGATCCATTATCGACGTATTCGTATATATGTATGAATTTAGTATCTAGTAAGACTTTTCCTGTAAATCTACTAAATTCGTGATTAGAATATCGAACCCCCTAGGTAAAAGTGTTTTATTTGACAAAGTCTGCAAGAATTGTCCGTTAATATTTCGAGACATTTATTTTCCGGCCGATCTGATGTTGTTGCCTTTTGATAAGTTTGAAATAATTCTGGGTATGGATAGGCTAACTTTGCATGATGTTATTGTGAACTGCAAATGGAAAACTATTGATTTGAGATGCTAGAATGATGAAATAGTTCAAATTGAATCCAGTGATTTAAATGGGTTATCGGTTGTGATTTCGTTAATGAAAACGCTGAGTATTGTGAGAAAAGGTTATTAAGCTTACTTTTCCTATGTGATTGATTCAAAAGTGTCAGAAAAGAGAGTTAAATCAGTGTCTATTTTCTGTGAATTCCCTGAAGTGTTTCTTAAAGAACTTCTGGGATTACCTCCGATACAAGAAGTTGAATTTGGCATTGAGTTAGTATCAGGAACTACTCCGATTTCGATAGCTTCGTATAGAATGGCTCAAACCGAACTAAAAGAATTAAAGTCTCAGTTGCAAGAGTTGATCGATAGAGGATTTGTAAGACCAAGTTTTTCACCTTGGGGTGCTCCTATTCTGTTTATGAAAAAGAAAGATGGCACGATGAGAATATGTATTGATTATTGCCTATTGAACAAGGTGACTATCAAGAATAAATACCCTCTGCCTCGAATTGATGATTTGTTTGATCAATTGAAAGGAGCTACCATGTTTTCAAAGACAGATCTGAGATTGGGTTATTATCAGTTGCGAATAAAAGATTCAGACATTCCAAAAACTGCATTCAAAATAAGGTATGGCCACTATGAGTTTTTAGTTATGCCTTTCGGATTAACGAATGCACCTACTGTCTTTATGGATTTGATGAATAGAATTTTCAAATTGTATCTAGATCGATTTGTTGTCGTATTCATTGATGACATATTGATTTATTCGCGTGATGAACCCAAGCATACCGAGAATTTGAGAATAGTATTTTAGACTTTGCGTGATAAGCAATTGTATGTGAAGTTTAGCAAATGTGAGTTCTAGTTGCACAAAGTCGATTTTCTGGGCCATATTGTATCAGCATTAGGTATCTGAGTTGATCCGAGCAAAATTTCAGCTATTTTGGATTGGAAGCCTCCGAGAAATATTTCTAAAGCCCGTAGTTTTCTGGGACTTGTCGGTTATTATAGACAGTTCATAAAAGGCTTGTCAATGATTGCGACTCCATTAACAAAAGTGCTTCAGAAAGATGTGAAATTTGATTGGTCTGAAAAGTGTCAGAAAAGCTTTGATTAGTTAAAGGCTCTATTGACTGAAGCTCCAGTGTTAGTACAACCCGAATCAGGTAAAGAATTTGTTATCTATAGTGATGCTTCGTTGAACGATCTGGGATGTGTGTTGATGCAGGAAGGCAAAGTCATTGCTTATGCTTCGAGACAGTTAAAGCCACATGAAAAGAAATATCTAACGCATGAGCTTAAGTTAGCTGCGATTGTATTTGCTTTGAAGATTTAGCACCACTATCTGTTTGGTGAGAAATGTCACGTATATTCTGATCATAAGAGTTTGAAATATCTGATGACTCAGAAAGATCTGAATCTACAACAAAGAAGGTGGTTAGAATTGCTAAAAGACTATGAGCTTGTGATTGATTATCATTTGGGAAAAGAATTATTGTTGCTGATGCTTTGAGTTGAAAATCACTGTTTGCTCTGCGTATGATGAATGCCCATTTGGTCGTGTCTGATGATGATTTGGTTTTAGCTAAATTAAAAGCAAGACCATTATTCATTCAACAGATTATCAGAGCTCAAAAGGTTGATAATGAGATTTTAGCAAAACGAGCTCAGTGTGAATTAGATTCTGATTCAGAATTCAAAGTTGATAAAGATAGTAGTCTAAGATTCCGAGATCAAATTTTTGTTTTGAGAATTCCAGAATTGATTCAGATAATTTTGAATGAATCTTACAACAGTTGTTTATCTGTTCATCCGCGTAGTACGGAAATGTATAATGATCTGAAATAGCCTTATTTGTGGTCTGGTATGAAGCATGATATCTCTGAACTTGTTATGAAATGCTTAATCTGTTAGCAAGTTAAAGTTGAACATCAAGTACCATCAGGTTTGTTACAACCGATTATGATTCTAGAGTGGAAATGGGATAGAGTGGCAATGGATTTTGTTTTGGGTTTGCCCTTATCTCCTAGAAAGAATGATGCAATCTGGGTTGTAGTTGATCGATTGACAAAATCAGCCCATTTTATTCCGGTACGATCCAATTACTCACTCGATAAGTTAGTTGAGTTATACATTTCTGATATTGTGGTATTTCATGGTATGCCATTATCTATTGTGTCGATAGTGATCTGAGATTCACATCACAATTTTGGAAGAAATTGCAAGATGCTTTGGGTACGAAATTGCTTTTTAGTACTGCTTTTCACCCACAGATGGATGGTCAATCCGAGCGGATTATTCAGATATTCGAGGATATGTTGAGATGCTGCATTCTTAAGTTTGAAGCTATGTGGGAACAATATTTACCTTTGATTGAATTTGCTTATAATAACAGTTTTCAATAGAGAATCAAAATGGCACCATACGAAGCCTTATTTGGTCGTAAATGTTGTATACCTTTGTATTGGATTGAGCTTAGCGAGAATAAGATTCACGGGGTTGACTTGATAAAAGAGACTGAATAGAAAGTAAATGTGATTCGAGATAGTCTAAAAGCAGCTTCTGATCGTCAGAAATCATATGCAAATTTGAAATGAAAAGACATTGAATTTGAAATCGATGATAAAGTGTTTTTGAAAGTCTCACCCTGGAAGAAAGTACTCTGATTTGGCAGAAAAGGCAAATTGAGTCTGAGGTTCATTAGGCCGTATGAGATTATCGAACGTATCAGGCCAATTGCTTATAGATTGTTGTTACCTCATGAGTTAGAAAAGATTCATAATGTATTTCACGTATCAATGCTTCGACGATACAGAGCCAATCCCTCACATGTGATTTCTCTGTCTGAGATTGATATTCAGTCTGACATGACCTATGAAGAAGAACCGATCCATATCTTAGCTCATGAAATTTAAAAATTAAGAAATAAGAAAATTCCGCTAGTAAAAGTAATGTGGCATCGACACGGAGTTGAAGTGGCTATGTGGGAGCCTGAAGATGTTATGAGATGACAATATCTGAATCTGTTCGACGTTAAGATTTTTGGGGATGAAAATCTCTAAGGGGGAGAATTGTAACAGTCTGGTTTAGACCCTAGTCGGAATAGTGGTTTTGAGACCACAAATTTGAGTCATAAAAATATTTAAAAATTATTTTCTATGCCTAAAATATGTGAATTGACATGTGTGAATGTTTCGTATGAAAATTCAATCATTTGTGTGTTTAATTTGATAAAAGGACCTAATCGCGTAAAATGTAAATGTGGCCTTCTAATTGTTAAAGTACCTATTTGTTATGTCTTTTTAAATGAAAGGTCTTTATGTTATTATTTGACCATTGCAAGTTTGAGTGGACATTAATGGCCTTGTATGTTCATAGTTTAAATGTTAATTAACTAAGGGTATAATGGTAAATGGTGTACTAATATGTGTTAAATAAAAGAAATGTTAAAATTAGCCATTATATTCATCCATGCTTGCATAAAATCAAAGAAAAAAGAAAGAAAAAAGATTCAGTTAGGGTCCGACTAGGAAATTTGAGAATTAAGGTATGTGTTTTGGTCCGTTTTTGATAATTTCTATGTTTTTGTAATCGTTGCTTTGTGTTTTACTAAGCCCGTGTCTCAATTTCTGATTTTGATGATGATTTTGAAATATGCCATTGTTGATAATGTGAGTTTTATGAAGTTTGATGATTGTAAATGGAAGATATGTGTTAGATTACTAAGTTTTGTCTTTGAATTTTTGATGAATTGGAGTAATTTGGACTAAATTGAAAAAAGGAGATAGTGAGGGACTAAAATGTGAAATAAATGAAATATGTGGACTTGTATGAGAGCTATGAATATTTGGCTGAGCATAAGTATATACAAATTTTGTGTATGTTGTGATTTTTGTGATTAGGAACTAAATTGTCAAAATATGAAAATATGAGGCTAATTTGTAAAATCCCATAAATATGTGTTTGTGGATTGATTTGAACGATTTGGCGAATAAAAGAGTTAAATTTGAATTTATATAGATCAAGAATTAAAGATAATGGATTTAGATCGGGGAAAGTCAAAAGTCGTCGAGTAGCCGGTTCTGTCTATTCGAATCCGTATGAGGTAAGTCTATATACAAATAAATGTGTTGGTAATGGTTTACTTATGTTTAAATGCTATTGAACAATGATGAATGGTTTATTGAATTGAATATGAGATATCTGAGAAAGTATAGACAAAGTTCTGACGTTCGAAAAGCCCCATACAAACCATAGGAATAGTTAGGATACATATGCCATGACATAGGATCCAATATGTGTTGTCATGTAAGAACACGTCTGGGATGTTGGCATTGACATATGATTTACGTGTAAGACCATGTCTGGGACATTGGCATTGTACGAGTTTTCTGAGCTATTCGCGTATCCTTATGATTTAGAACAGTTCAACGGCCATTCCAAGAAACGAATGATTATATGTGATATATATCGATTTAGGTACGTTTGAAATGTATACTATGTTCGAGAATCCAAGTTAAGTATATGTACAAGTGATGATATATGTTATAAATATGAGAAAATATGCTATATGCGTAAATGAATTGGGAATATGTTAAATGTATATGAACTATGTCATTTGAAATAGTATTTGGCCATGGAGTATATGTAACTTGATGATGCTTTCCAGTTTTGAATGTTAAGTTTATTTGTATATGGCTTACTAAGCTTTTGAAAGCTTACTTTATGTGTGTTTGCATTGTTTTATAGATATCGAAGCTACTGAAAGCTCGAGGCTCGTCGAGGATCATCACCACACTATCGAACTTCTTTTTGGTACCTTTTTAAAATGTTAATATTAAAGTGTGGCATGTATAGGCTAGAAGTACCTTGATTATATTTTATGATGTATATATCTAGCCATGTGATTTGGCTTGATTATGGTTGTGTTTATGAATGAGTTCTTGGTATGAAATATGTGATGCAATATGATCACTATGATGTGTTTTGAATGGCTATAGAAATTGGTCATTTTGGTAAGTATTGGTATATGTATAATTGAGAAAATGGTCAGTTTTGGTCATGAGATTGAATGATGTAAATTTGAAGTATTGGAACATATGCTTTGATATGATTTTAGTCTAGATTTGGTATGATTTGGTTGGTGAATTGAGAACGAAATTTGTTGATAATGTAATGGAATGAATGGTATATGATTTGCTTGTGAAATGGTTGAGAATTTGGTATAACATTTTGTGGTTTTGATGCTTGTAGGGAAGACCCTTAATGGGTGGCAAATTGGCCTTATAAATGGCCTATTTTTACCCACACGGGCAGAGAAACGGGTGTGTGTCTCAGCCATGTTGCTCGAGGGCCATTTGGAAAGGAGCCTGGGCTGACCACACGGTCGCACACACGGGCGTGTGCTAGGCTGTGTGGCAAAGTCAGTTTCGACCACAGGCTAGACAAACGGGCGTGTGGTCAACCGTGTGGCCAAGTTAGTAGCCTCCCTAATTTTCACACGGCTTAGCCACGAGCGTGTCTTGTAGGCGTGTGGACAAGTCAGTATCTATGCCCTATTTTGACACGGCCTAGACACACGGGCATGTCTAAAGCCGTGTGAGGCACACGTTGACCAAT
Organism: Gossypium hirsutum; assembly: GCF_007990345.1. Classification (NCBI taxonomy): domain Eukaryota; kingdom Viridiplantae; phylum Streptophyta; class Magnoliopsida; order Malvales; family Malvaceae; genus Gossypium; species Gossypium hirsutum. The sequence goes on from NC_053426.1 coordinate 65,709,736, forward strand.
GTAAAGGACTCTGTAGTGATATATGATTATGTGTGAATGGTGTTTGTGAATTATTTATGAAATGTTTTGATTCGTTCGGTAACGCCTTAAACCGTAGTCCAGCGACAAATATGGGTTAGGGGTGTTACAACACGGGTAGACACACGGGCATGTGTCTAGGTCTTGTATGACAGACAGTCAGCCCCATGGGTGTATAGTCCAGCCGTGTGTCCCCTGCTCCCTATTTTTACAAGTCAGTATGCATGGTAGTAAACACACGAGCAGAGACACGACCGTGTGTCTCAGTCGTGTAGAGGACACGACCTTAGGACATGGGCTTGTGCCAAGCCCGTGTGAATCTGTACCTTAAATGCGAAAATTAAACTCGCCACACGACCTAGCACATGTGTAACAGCCCGATTTTGGGTCTAGTTGAAACAGTGGTTTCGAGACCACAAATCCAACATAGAAAAATATGTTTTTATTACATTTTTATGGAATTATTTTGTAAAAATTTCGTTCGAAAATTTTGACGTTTAGGCACTCAATTTAGTCAAAAGGACTAAATTGTAAAAAATAAAAAAGTTGAGTTCTACTTGCTAGAGGTGTCCAATTGTTATGAAATTTTAGATTGGAGGTCCTTATATGATAATTAGACCATTGGTTAAGTTGGTGGACAAAAATGGACATGGTTAGGCATGTTTCCAAAGTTTTTCATTAAGGGCATTTTAATCATTTAGTTATTAAAATGAATTAAAAACAAAATGAAAAGCCAATTTTTGTCCATCTTCAACCCCTTGGCCGAATTTCACATGAGGAAGACATAGCTAGGGTTTTTCAAGCTTCTAAGCTTGATTGTAAGTCCGTTTTAGCCCCATTTTTAATGTTCTTTACATTTTTGAGATCCTCGTAGCTCGATTTACCTATTTCTACCAATATTTTGAGCTAGGGTTTATATTTAAAAATTTACCCATGGATGACATGTATGTATTTTGATGTTTTATGGAAGAATATGAATGTTTGGAGTGTGATAAACACCTTTTACTAAGTTATTTTTTATGAAATTCCATAAAAGGACTAGTTTGTAAAAGTTGTAAACTATGTGTAAGTGTGTGATTTAGTGCAAATTGTGGACTACTATAGTTATGAAAATGGTTCAGCTAGGCTAAAATGCAAGGAAATTGAATAAAAATTATAATTTTTGCCATAGGATGTTTTTAGGCTGATTTGAATAATGTGAGCATTGAATAAGTCAAATTTGTATTTATAGATCAAGAAAGGAGTGGAATTGACTTTGATCGGGGGAAGGAAAAGATTGTGGACTAAATTGCAAAACTACTATATTTTTTGCACCGAGGTAAGTTTGTATGTAAATTATATATCATTTTTATTTATGTTATAATATTTGTTATTATATGAGATGTAGTTGCATATTGAATGATCACTTGATGTAAATTATGAATTGAAATTGTTTATGGATGAATTGGCAAAAGGATAAAAAGTGAGGAATTTCCCGATTAGACCTTCGGAATAGAAAATATACAAATAATCCATTGTGAGAACACATGTGTAGTACTATGTGCAGGCTACTATGTGTTTAAAATTGGTTTAGGTCACATGTGTAGTACTAAGTGTAGGCTACTACGTGTACCAGATGGTTAGGTTGCATGTGTAGTACTAAGTGCAGGCTACTATGCATACCCGATAGCTTCGATCACATGTGTGGTATTAAGTGCAGGCCACTATGTGTAAGAGATGGTTTTGATCACAAGTGTGGTACTATGTGAAGGCCACTTTGTGAAGAAGGTAGCTTTGACTACAAGGGTGGTACTATGTGCAGGCCACCGGGTATCCGTTATTATTTTGATGTGTTCAACGGGAAATGACTAGGTGTAATTGAATTTGACTATATGATGAATAAGTGCAAGTACTTGTGTGTAAACTTATGAGCAATTTGCTCGATATGTGATCGAACTTTGGTAAGATTGATATGGAGTAAGTGTTACAATGAAAGTTACTACAAAGAAAACATGAAAGAGTGAAATTTAGTAATAAAATAGTTTTGGACAGCAGCAGTTGTGTGACTTTGAAAAATGACCAAAATGGTGGAAATTGAATTAGAGGTTGAATAAGATATGAAATTAAATCTTATTGAGTCTATTTTCATATAAAGGAAATGGTGTAAGCAAAAAAAATTCATATTATGAGATATTTGAATTTTTGTGAGACAGAGTCTGAATGATTTCAGAATCCCCTGTTCTAATTTGGGAAAATCATGAAAACTTGTACAAAAATAATTATGGGTTATAATTTATAAGCTTAAAATCCTTAATGAGTCTATTTTCAAAATAAATAAATAGGAACATCATCTAAATCCCTTATAAGGAGAAAATTAATTTTTAGGGAAGAGGGGTCGGAACTGTCGGACAACAAAACAGGGGTGAACTTAAAGAAGAAACTGTACTTATTGGCTAAACAAAAAATTCTGAAATTTTTATGATAAGAATATATGCGAGTCTAGTTTCTGGAAAAATTAGCAGATCTTAATTTGGAGTTTCGTAGCTCCGGATATAAATAATTTAGTGACTGTAACTCGAATAGACAGGTTGTTTTGAACTTGAGTAAATAGTGGATCTATGTGTAGTTATGATTGTATTATTTTGAAAACATATTTTAAGGATTTATAAAAGCATGTTAATAATTTGTTTATTATTTACATACCTACTTACTAAGCTATATGCTTGCTTCCCTCTCTTTTCCCTTGTATTATAGTGTCACTAAGCTAGCTCGGGGTACGGAGATCGTCGGAGATCCATCAATACTATCATCATTCTTTTGGTATTTTAAAATTCATATTTTGAATTATGACATGTATAGAGGACTTGGTTATTTTGTTATATGTCATAATTGATTTGGCCTAAAATGTTGGCCTTTAATATTTGATAACTCATTTTGTATAAGGCCATCGATGTTGGCTAATATTAGTTAAGTTAAATGTTCTGATGATGCATTTTGTGAGAGGCATGAGTTGGTTGAATGAGTGTGTAATGACTAAGTATGGAAAATGTGGCATGTGAATGGTTGTGTGAAGGACACGGCCTTGGACACGGGTATATACCCCTATTTTCAAGAAATTTTTCAATGTTCTTCAAAGTTCTCAGTTTAGTCCCGGACCGCTTCCATAGTATACTTGGGGCCTCAAAGATCCATATCAGGGACTTAGTGATGAAAATTTAATAGTTGAATTTGGATGTAAAAATTATGTCTCGATTTTATACGATTGCATGTGTATGTTTTGGTAATGCCTCGTACCCTGTTTCGGCGTCGAACACGGGTAAGGGGTGTTACAACACGAGCATGTGACTTGGCCGTGTGATCTTAAATTTATGCTGACGTCATAAACAGAGAGTTACATGGCCTGGGGACACGGGCATGTCAAGGGCACACGGGCATGTCCTTGTATCCACACGGACGTGTGACCCTGTTTTATGAAAAATTTCCTGAATTTCACAGTTTAATCTTGAATCACTCTCGATATATGCTTTAGGCCTTGTAGGCCCGTATTAGGGACGATGTGCATGTGTATGTACAATTTTGTGTTCAAAAGAAATTTTATGGCTCGGTTCTGTATGTATGTTTATGTTTTAGCCGAGTAATGTCTGGTGTTCAACAACCCTCAGCCCCAGTCAATCCTCTGTAAGTTCCTGTTGTGTCAAAAGCTAATCCGAATCAATTGAATAAGCCTCCGGTCGATAAAATTAGAAAATATGGGGTCGAAGAGTCCCAAGCTACCACTAGTGATGATGTTCAGACAGCCGAGTTCTGGTTAGAAAATACAATACAAGTATTTGATGAATTGTCATTAAATCCTGACGAATGCATAAAATATGCCGTTTCACTTTTGAGAGATACGACATATAACTGGTGGAAGACTTTGATATCAGTGGTTCTGAGAGAGCAAGTCACCTTAGATTTCTTTCAAGCTGGATTCTGAAAGAAATACATCAGTCAGAGATTTATCGACCAGAAACGTAAAGAGTTTCTTGAGCTTAAACAATGTCGTATGTCTGTTACAGAATACGAGCGAGAATTTGTGAGACTAAGTCAGTATGCTAGAGAATGTGCTTCGACTAAATCTATAATGTGCAAGAGATTTGAGGATGGCTTGAATGAGGATATCAGTTTGTTAGTCGAGATTCTTGAGATCACAGAATTAGTTGTGCTTGTTGAACGAGTATGTAAAGCTGAAGAGCTCGGGAAAGAGAAAAGAAAAGCTGATTCAAAAGCTAGAGAAGTGTGAGAGAGATCATCGAGCAAGCCATTTCAATCTGCATCAAAGAAGTTTAGAGATGATTTTAGCCGTTCAAAGGCTAAGTGGGACATGTGAGTAGAGATCGTATGAGATCGCATTCGAGTTTCAGAGCTCTAGCTACATCTATTGCCAGTATTGAAAATGTTTAATCTGACCAACATGAGTGCAAACAATGTGGTGAAAGAGATCCCAGTAATTGTAGAATGTATGATCAAGCTTGTTTCAAATGTGGATCCCTAGACCATTTCATCCGCAATTGTCCAGAATCTGTCGAGCAAGAGATTGTGCAAAATCTAAGGCCAAGTGGCAATGGATCTCGTGGTAGACCTCCCAGAAATACGGGAAATGTGAGTGGTAGTTAGAGGGTAACAAAACACACTACTATTAGATCCGAGGCTCGTGCACCTGCCAGAGCCTATGCCATTGAGCTCGTGAGGAAGCTTTGTCTCCAGATGTGATTACGGGTATTTTCACTCTTTAGATATTTTTGTGATTGCTTTGATAGATCCTGGATCAATGTATTCTTATATATGCATGAATTTAGTGAATGTAAGACTTTGCCTGTAGAGTCTACTGAATTCGTAATTAAAGTATCAAACCCACTAGGTAATAGTCTCCTAGTTGACAAAGTATGCAAGAATTGTCTGTTAATGTTTCAAGACATTTGTTTTCCATCTGATGTTGATCGTGATTTTGTGTGATAAGTTTTAAATATTTATATTGAATCATTCTTGAAACTAACTATTATCACGATGAAGGCAAGTGTACCTATCAACCAGTAGTATAGTTTTAGCAAGACTGGATTGTCGAACCTAAAGGAACTAAAAGTACTAATAATGACTGTCTTTTTATTATCTAGCCTAAGAATAATGAGGTTTGTTTTAACTAACTAATTAAATAAACTAAGAATTCACAGGAAATAGAATTGGGGAATTACTTTTGGTAAACTCGATTGGTTGAGACAATACCTAAGGAAAAATCCACCTAGACTTCACTTGTTATTTGACTCTGAATCGGACGATTTATTCATTTGACTTGATCCGTAGAAATCCCTAAGTTATATTATTATCCCTCTCGAGACTAACAACGTCTAATCCTAGGTTTAATAATTGAAATCTCTTTCAAATTAACTCCCTAGGGTTGCATTAACTCGATCTATGGATCCCCTTATTAGGTTTCACCCTAATCTGGCAAAATCTTGTCACCCTATCTCTAGGCGCGCAACCAACTCCGCTTAATTATGAACAATGTACTCTTAGACAGGGTCTATTCCTCCCATGAATAAGAGCTTAACTTGAATCAATATCCTGGAATATCAAAACAAGAATTAAGAACACATAATTAAGAAAAAGTCAAATATTTATCATGCAATTCAGAAAAATAATAACGAGAATTGTCTTAGGTTTCATTCCCCTTAGGTATTTAGGGGCTTTAGTTCATAACTAAAAAGGAAAACATCTCAGAAGAATAATTAATACAAAACATAAAGAAAACTCAAAACTCCTGAAGGGAAATTGAGGGGAGATCTTCAGTCTTGATAATGAATCCAGCTTTTGAGATGGATCAATCGACTTTCCTTGAGCAGTTCCCTGCCTCCTTTTCTGTGTGTCCCTTTTCCTCCTCCTCTAGGGTGTATTTATAGGCTTTGGAATGCCTAAGAACCCTCAAAATTAGCCTTTTCCAAATTAAACTAAACTTGGGCTTGGCAGGGACACGCCCGTGTGAGTTGTGCTTCGATTTTACCAAATTGACACGGCCGTGTGGTCTGCCCATGTGAGGATGTCCAGGCCATGTTGATTTCATACGTTGGCCCATTTTCTCCGTTTTTGGCCCATTTCTCATTCCTTTCACTCTCATATGCTCACTTAAGTATAAAACATGAAATTAAGGCAATATGAGCATCGAATTCACCAATTTTAAGGAAAATTCATCCATTAAATGTGCTATGCATGGGATAAAAATATGTATGAATTACGGTTTATCAAATACCCCCACACTTAAGCATTTGCTTGTCCTAAAAAAAAATTCTCAACTCATAATCAAAATAAATTCTTCTCAACTTATAATTTCTATCGATAATATCTCAAAATAATCCATAGGTAATCATACATTGAAAATTCAACTGAAAGAACATCAAAGTTTCAAACATTCCAAGTTGAGTATTTTATCATGAAAACATAGGTGTCTCCCCTCGTCTAAGTAATTACCTTTAATTCAAAATGTCATAGAGTTTCACATCCTCACTAAAGATTCACTTAAATCACTCGAGGTGTTTAAAGATAATAAATGAAGCACTCAATAGTCAATAATGAAGAGTCATTACCATAGGCTTGCATGAAAATCAAATCTCCACAACTATAAATTGAGATGAAGCATCAATCAAAAGGTCTTTATAGGGTTGTAATGTGGCTTTGGTTAAAGGGTGTGGTCACTAGCTGGATGAAAGGGTTAGAATCGAGATTGAATTTAAAAATTGCCTAACTAGAAAAATGACTAGTCAACTAGAAAAATGACTAGTCAACAATTGCGTACAACGGAGCTTTTTCTCAGAATATGGAATTTAACTTCTTTAGCTCAGAAGATCACTACTACTAATATGTATACAATTTTTTTTAAGAACAAGTCAAATTACAAAATAGAATAAAACATAGCTAAGCAATTGTTCCAACTCAAATCTCGACAAAAATAAGGATCAAATTAATTTAGGAAATTTCAATAGTAATAAGTTATGGGTTAATATTGAGGGTAAATCAATGAATGGGTTGTTAGGCTCAAGGGGGTTCACTAAGGGTTAATTATGAAGGTAGGCTTTTATGGAGTGAGTGGGTTAAACTTAAGTGCCTTTCTCATTTTGACATATCAAATCAAATGGTGTGGTCTTGACATGCATAATCAAGCAAGTTCTAGAATAACAGTTCAATACTGACGCAATCATAATGAAAGTGAGTATGAAAGAATTAATAGATGCTCTTGAAGGCTTAAGATCTCACAAAAATTATGGCTTTTTGATGTTTAAACCTGTGGATTCCAACTCAAGATAATACCTAAACTTGGGGGAACAACCTAGAAGTTTTTAATTCTTCAAAAATCAACTTATCATGCTTGATTCCCTAATGTCTTAAAGTTTAAACCCTCAATGCATAAATGCCTATGTTTTAATTCAAGATATATCAATAAAAGTCATAAATCAATCAAAATTTATCCTAAACATGATATGAGAGCTTTTCAAGAGAACAAGGCAATCATTCAGGGATTTTTTTTGATAGTGAAATGAATACCCCCCACACTTAAGATGTATATTGCCCTCAATGTACAAAGATAGATATGTAGAAAAGACTATAAATATAAGGAAGGGAGAGAAGTGAAACTTCCTGAGTGATGAGTGAATTTTCTTGAACTGGAGTTTTGGAGAATAATCGGCGTGAGGGTAGAGGAGGATACTCCGGTAGGGGTAGAGGTTCATTAGTCCATAAGTCATACACCAATAGAATATTATATCTAAAGTTGGCTGTGGTTGTGGTCGAACAGGACATGGCAGTCGTGGAGAACCTTTCCCGATGGAGTTTTTTTTAGTTCCTATGTGATAATGAGCTGAGGAGCTCTTTATGACTATGATAAAATCAGGAACTCTTTAAGAGGTATACTGAAGCATAATTACTCGTAATGGAATAGCCAAAGAATAAAAATCATAAAAACTCGGGATAAAATAGTATTAAAAGGAAATAAAAAATATAATTTCAAAATATAGAGATAAAAATAAATTAAATAATAGGTGTTTATAGAGAAATTGGGGCACATGGCCGTGGGGCACGCCCGTCTGCTCTAAGATTAGTCCATGCGTTTCATAATTTATCGAAATTAGGCGCATTGGTGTACACAGCCACGTTGCACAGCCGTGCCGTTCTCTTTTCGCTTCTCCCACGTCCGTGTATGCAGGCGCACGCTCATGTTAAATTGACAGGTTTACCAACGGTTTCAAAACACGGGCGTGTTGATACCCGTATTATTCTGGCAATTTCGCCCACGGCCATGTCACGCGGATGTGGCTACATATCGCATCCAATGTTGGGAAAAAAAATTTTGCCCTATTTTCACACGGCCGTGTTGCATCTCGTGGTATGTGCACGGCCTACGGCACGCCTGTGTGCCTGATCGTGTGGTTCTGAAAAGCCTGTGTTCAATGATTTGGTTAGTATGTTAGATTTAAAAAAAAAAACTAAAATTTAAAGAAAGTAATATTTTTAGTGCTCGGGTTGCCTCTCGAGAAGTGATTATTTAAAGTCTAAGCTATACTTTACTGTTGTAGGGTTTGAGGCGATGTCCATTTACTTTGAAAGTACCTTGCGATGGGTGACTTATTTCTACAGTGCCGTATGGGAAAACTGTTTTGACTACGAACGGACCTGACCATCGTGATTTAAGCTTCCCAGGGAACAATTTGAGTCTCGAGTTATATAATAGTACAAGATCTCCGATTTCAAATTGTTTATTTTGTTTTAACCGAGCATCATGGCATCATTTCATTGCTTCCTTGTATAGTCTTGAATTTTTATATGCATAGGTTCGCCATTCGTCTAACTCGTTCAACTGCATCAACCTATTTTCACTTGCAAGTTTGGGATCAAAGTTTAGAAATTTTATAGCCCAGAATACTTTGTGTTCTAACTCAAATGGTAGATGACAACTTTTTCCATAAACGAGTTTGTATGGTGATGTTCCTATGGGGGTTTTAAAAGCAGTTCTATAGGCCCATAATGGGTCATCTACTTTCATTGTCCAATCTTTCCTGTTTAATCCTACTGTCTTTTCTAGGATACATTTAAGTTCTCGATTTGCCACTTCAACTTGGCCACTAGTTTGAAGGTGGTAAGGGGTATCTGTTCGGTGGTAAACTCCATATTTCTTGAGGGTCTTTTCAAATTGGGCGTTACAGAAATGAGTCCCCCTATCGCTGATGATTAATCTACGTGTTCCGAATTGAGAGAAAAGTTTTTTAAAGAAACGTACTACTACTCTAGCATCATTTGTAGGCAGAGCCTGGGCTTCAACCCATTTAGACATATAATCGACAGCTACTAAGATGTATTTATTTCCAAATGAACTAGGGAATGGACCCATGAAGTCGATACCCCAAACATCAAATATTTCACATGAAAGCATATATGTTTGAGGCATTTCATCACGGTTAGAGATATTACCTGTCCTTTGGCATTTGTCACAAGAAATAACATACCTGTTGGCATCTTTGAATAAGGTGGGCCAATAAAAACCTGATTCAATTATTTTATGTGCGATCTTATTTCCACCGTAATGTCCTCCAGCTGGTCTTGAGTGGCAGTGTTCCAAGATTTTTAATGCTTTTGTTCTTGTAACGCATTGCCGAATGACTTGATTTGCACATATACGGAAAAGAAAAGGATCTTTCCAAAAGTAGTTTTTCACATCAATAAAGAATTGTTTCTTTTGCTGATGTGTCAACCCTTTTGGGATAACGTTAGCGGCTAAAAAATTCGCGATGTCTGCAAACCAAGGTACCTCCAAGTTAGAAATAGAAAAAAATTGTTCTTCAGGGAACGAATCATTTATTTCCACTTCATGTAGCTCTTTAGTACTTGAATTTTTAAGCCTGGATAAATGATCAGCTGCGAGATTTTATGCTCCTTTCTTATCTTGAATTTCCAAGTTGAATTCCTGCAATAACAAAATCCATCGAATGAGTAGAGGTTTTGCATCAGTCTTAGTTAACAGGTAGCGAAGGGAAGAATGGTCAGTAAAAATGACAACTTTAGACAATATTAGATATGGCCTAAATTTATCGAATGCAAAAACCACAGCTAACAATTCTTTCTCCGTGGTGGTGTAGTTCTCCTGTGCAGCTGTCAAAGTTTTGCTAGCATAATAAATAGGTTGAAAGTGCTTGTCCCTTCGCTGTCCCAAAACTGTACCTACTGTAAAGTCACTCGCATCACACATTAGTTCAAAAGATAAATTCCAATCAGGTGCTATTATAATTGGAGCATTAATCAATTTATTCTTTAGAGTATTAGATGCTTCTGAACCTTCCTGATCAAAATTAAAGAGCGTATCTTTTTCTAGTAATTTGCTCAAAGGCTTAGCTAATTTTAAAAAATCTTTAATGAATCTTCCATAAAACCCAGCATGTCCTAAAAAACTTCTAATAGCCTTAACCAAACTAGGAGGAGGTAATTTTTCAATGATTTCGACGTTAGATTTATCAACCTCATTCCCTTTACTAGAAATTTTATGTCCTAGCACAATACCTTCTTGAACCATAAAGTGACATTTTTCCCAGTTAAGTACAGGGTTCATTTCCTCACATCTTATTAGAACTCATTTTAAATTTTTAAGGAAAAGATGAAAAGAGTTACCGAATACCGAGAAATCATCCATAAATACCTCCACGATATCTTCTACGGGCTCGTCAAATATGGCCATCATGCAGCGCTGGAACGTAGCATGAGCATTACATAATCCAAAAGGCATTCTTTGATAAGCAAATGTACCGTATGGACATGTGAATGTCATTTTTTCCTGATCTTCAGGAGCTATTGGGATTTGAAAATAGCCAGATAGTCCGTCCAAGAAGCAGTAGTACATGTGCCCTGATAGTCTTTCCAACATTTGGTCAATGAATGGCAAGGGGAAGTGATCTTTTCTCGTGGCATAGTTTAGCTTCCTATAGTCAATGCAAACTCTCCAGCCTGTGACTGCCCTAGTTGGAATTAGTTCATTCTTGTCATTGGCTACCACAATCATGCCTCCTTTTTTAGGAACAACCTGCACTGGGCTTACCCAAGAACTATCAGAAATATGATAAATAATTCCAGCATCTAGAAGTTGAATTACCTCAGCTTTAACAATTTCCTTCATGTTGGGGTTCAGTCATCTTTGAGCTTGCACAACTGGTTTATATTCATCTTTCGTTAAAATTTTGTGGGTTGATAAACCGTAAATTGTACATATTTTGACCCCATGTTTAATGCATTTTATGGATGATTTCTCATTAGAATTGGTGAATTCGATGCTCCTAATGCTCTAATTTCATGTTTTATACTTAGGAGAGCATAGGAGAGCGAAAGGAATGAGAAACGGGCCAAAAACAGAGAAAATGGGCCAAAGTAAGAAATCAACACGGCCTGGACCTCTTCACATGGGCAGACCACACGACCGTGTCAATTTGGTAGAATTGAAGCATGATTCACACAGGTATAGCACACACCTGTGCTATTTTAACAGGCTCGAACACGGCCTGAAGTAATCGCACACGGGCGTGTCACATAGGCGTGTCCCTGCCGAGCCCAAGTTGAGTCCAATTCGAAAAAGGCCACTTTTGAGGGCTTATAGGCATTCCAAAGCCTATAAATACACCTTAGAAGAGGAGAAAAAGGAAAAGGAGAAGAGGGGGTAAGGAATTACTCCAAGGAAGCCGATTGATCCATCTCGGAAGCCAGGATTCATCATCAAGACTGAAGACCTCTCCTCAATTTCCCTTCAGGAGTTTTGGGTTTTCTTTATGTTTTTTATTCTTTATTCTTCTGAGATGTTTTCTTATTTAGTTATGAAATAAAACCCCTAAATACCTAAGGGGAATGAAACCTAAAACGAATCTTGTTATTATTTTCTGAATCGTATGATAAATATTTAACTTGTTCTTAATTATGTGTTCTTAATTCTTGTTTTGATATCCTAGGATACTGATTCAAGACATGCTCTTATTTAGAGGAGGAATAGACCTTGCCTAAGAGTACTTTTTTCATAATTAAGCAGAGTTGATTGCGTGCCTAGAAATAGGGTGACAAGATTTCGCCGGATTAGGGTGAAACCTAATAAATGGATCCATAGATCGAGTTAATGTAGCCCTAGAGTGTTAATTAGAGAAAAGCTCAGTTATTCAATCTAGGGATTAGACGTTATTAGTCTTGAATAGGGATAATAACATAACTTAAGGATCTCTACGGAACAAGTTGAATGAATAAATCATCCGATTCGAAGCCAGAATAACATGTAAAGTCTAGGTGGATTTTTCTTTAGGTATTGTCTTCATTCAACTGATTTTCCAAAAAGCAATTCCCCAATTCTTTTCTCTGTGAGTTCTTAGTTTAGATAATTAGTTAATTAAAACAAAATCTCTTTATTCTTAGGCTAGATAATAAAAAGATAGTCATTACTAGTACTTTTAGTTCCTTTGGGTTTGACAATCTGGTCTAGCTAAAACTATACTATTGTTCGATAGGTACACTTGCCTACATCGCGATAATAGTTAGTCTAAGAACGAGTAATTATAAATATTTAAAACCTATGACGAAACCTCGCGATCACGTTTTTGGCGCTATTGCCGGGGAACTGAAATATTAGGAACACTCAATTTTTATTACTTTAGCCATTTATTTTTCTTGCAATTTAATTTAATTTAATTATTATTTATTAACTTCCTTTTTCCTTCTCTTGGCAGGTTTTCATAGTTTATGACTAGAAGAGACCCATCGGGACCATTACTGTTTGACGAAGAAATCGATCACACAGTTCGTAGAAACCAAAGAGAAATAAGGCAGAGCTTAAGATACAAGGAGAACGAGCAAGAAGACAATACTCAACCCCCAACCGAAAAGATGGCTGAAAACCAAGGCAATCAGCTACCTCCTGCAATTGTGGCTAATCAAAATCCTGCTCCACGTACTATGTATGATTATGCTAAACCTTCTTTAATAGGAACTGAGTCAAGTATAGTTAGACTTGCTATTGCTGCGAATAATTTTGAACTGAAACCTAACACAATTCAGATGATACAGTAGTTTGTTCAGTTTGATGGTTTGCAGGATGAGTATCCCAACACTCACTTGGCGAATTTTCTGGAGTTTTGCGACACTTTCAAAATTAATGACATTTCTGATGATGCCATTCGCCTTTGGTTATTCGCTTTTTCACCGAGAAACAAAGCTAAACAGTGGTTGAACTCGTTACCACGAGGGTCCATTACTACTTGGGAACAAATGATCGAAAAATTTCTACTAAAATATTTTTCGCCGGCTAAAACGGCTAAGTTACGTAATGATATCTCTTCTTTTGTATAGATGGACTTAGAAACACTTTACGATGCATGGGAGAGATACAAGGATCTATTGCGAAGGTGCCCTCACCATGGGTTACCTCTATAGCTGCAAGTTCAAACGTTTTACAATGGTGTGAATCCCTCAACAAGACAGATGATTAACGTAGCTGCTGGAGAAACCATCAACAACAAAACACATGAAGAGGCTTATGAATTCATTGAAGAAATATCACTAAATAATTATCAGTGGCAAGTCATGAGGACTAAGCCAACAAAAACAGTTGGCGTTTATAATGTCGACTCAGTTACTATGCCATCAAATCAGGTAGAACTTCTCAATAAAAAGATTGATGGTTTACTTGGTTCTACACAGATACATCTAGTAATGAGGTGTGACTCAAGTGGAGGAGGTGTGCATACAGAATATCAGTCCTTCAATCCTACAACCGAAGAGGAACAAGTCAACTATATGAGTAACAATAACTTTCGAACTCAAAATAACTCATACAGTAATACTTATAATACAGGTTAGAGGAACCACCCAAAATTCTCTTGGGGTGGTCAACGGAATCAAAAGCCACAAAATCCTTAGGGTTTTCAGCAGCCACCTTATCAACAAGAGAAGAAACCAAACCTTGAAGAGATGCTCTCTAAATTCATCTCGGTATTAGAAACCTATTTCCAAAATACCGAGATAGCACTTAAGAATCAATAAGCATCGATCCAAGGGCTCGAAAATCAAATAGGCCAGCTATCCAAACTAATCTCTGAACGACCATAAGGTAGCTTACCAAGTAATACTGAACCTAATCTAAGGGAACACCTCAACGCAATTAGTACTGAAGATAAGGAAGGATTCATTGTGCCTGAGCCAAAATTGATGCAAGAAACTGTGGTGAGCAAAGGTAAAAGTGAGGTAAGCCATAAAAAAATGGTGAATGAAGAATATCGACCTCGTGTCCCATACCCTAACGCGACAAGGAAAGACCGCTCAGACGAACAATTCGGTAAATTTCTCAAACTTTTGAAAAAATTACATATTAACTTACCATTTATTGAAGCTTTGTCGCAGATGCCAAATGCAATGAAATTTTTAAAAGAGATTTTAGTAAATAAGCGGAAGTTGGACTAAGCGTCGCATGTGGAGCTAAACGCAGTCTGCTCAGCTATTCTAAAAAATAAGCTACCCCACAAATTGAAAGATCCAGGGAGTTTTACAATTCATTGCTTAATTGGTAGTTTAGATATAAGTCATGCATTAGCTAATTTAGGGGCTAGTATTAACGTGATGCCTTACAAAATGTTTAAGCAACTAGGTCTTGGGAAACCAAAACAAACTAGGATGAGCATTCAATTGGAAGATAAAACTATAAGATTTCCTAAGGGTATTATTGAAGATGTACTAGTGAAAGTAGATAAGTTCATATTTCCCATTGATTTCGTTGTTCTAAACATAGAGGAGGATAATAACACCCCTTTGATTTTAGGGAGGCCCTTTTTAGCAACTGCTAAAACAATTATTGATGTTGGCACAGGTGAGCTTACACTTCGTGTGGGAGACGAAACGGTCACCCTTCAAGCTCGTAATTCTGGCATCACGTCGAACATTGAAGGTAATAGTCCACACTAATCTACTAAAACTGACAATATGACTTTGCAGAAATTAAGCTTCAAAGAAGTTCACGAGCCATGTTCCAAAAATGATAGAGGCACATTCATGAAGAATGAAGGCTACAGATAGAGGAGCTAGATGAATGGCGAGCACATAAACCGAGAACACATGATAAACTGAAACTACGCCAAAACGAGCCCGATACCTCTCTAAATCAACTTAAGGTTGGTGATAAAGTCTTACTAGATGTCGCAGATCCCCACATTGTCACTACCACACCGAATGAGGAAATCCCTCTTACAGTACTCAGTATTTTTCCATTCGGTACGGTGCAGGTGAGTCATCCCAAGTTTGGCACTTTTAAGGTAAACAACACCTGATTAAAACCTTATTTTGATGAGATTGATAGCAGGAATGAGGAGTATAAACATCTCAAACCGCCATGACCATTCACTGAAGAGGTAAGTCGAGCTTAGACTATAAATAAGCACTTCTCGGGAGGCAACCCGAGCACTAACATTATTACTTTCTTTAAATTTTGTTATTTAACTCCTAACCTACTAATAGAGATCTTGAATACAGGTGTTTCCACAGAGACACGGCCAAGCACACGGGCGTGCTTAAGGCCGTGTGAAAATAGGGCAAAAGATTTCCCTAACACGGGCTACGATAAAATGCCATGGCCGTGCGACATGGTCGTGGTCGAGCCTGTCAAAACAACACGGGGGTGCAACACGCCCGTGTGGAAGACCTGTGGTTGAAATTGAGAAACTAGCACGGGCATGCTACACGTCCGTGTCTAACACCCATGGTCAAACCTGTTAACTTAACACGGGCGTGGAGCTTGAACATAGAGGCATGGAAGAAGCAAACGAAGTTACACACGACTGTGCAACACGGCCGTGTAAATCACACGCCTGAGGAACATGGGCGTGTACTAAATGTCAGACGCGCCCAAATTTGAAATTTACGAATCAGACGGGCTGAAATTGGGGGAGACGAGCGTGTGCCATGGTCGTGTGCCCCAAAATCTATAAATACCCTACACTATTCACTTTCTTCCCCATTCAAAAACCCTAACCCTAGCCGCTGCAACTCCACACGGCCCCCTGCCACGCCCAATCTCTCCTTAGCATTTGTTTACTCTCTTCACTTCTATTTTACTTATTACTAATTCTTATTATTGCAATAATCTCCATTCCTTTAGAACTATCTTCCATTTTTGTTCATTACTTTATCATTTAGTTTGCATTTTTAGTTAGTTATTATACATTGCATGATAAATCCAGTGGTTAGGAAACTTCAAACCCATGATTTTACCATGCTCATTCTCATGATATTTCCATGCCAATATCTCTCATGTAATTTGCACTGTTCAATTATTTCTTATACATTTCATGTTGTTAGGAAAGCTTCATTCTTTAACACATGCCATTACTACATACAATGACAAAGTCACAAAATTATTATATTAGTTATGTTTGGTTGTGGTTGAAAGTCTGCTTTTTAGTTGGAAATTGTTTTCCTTTTACTTCGACCATTCATCAAGATGACTTGATGATTCTAATCGCAGGTACCATTTCATCGTCAAGAGGAAAGAAAATGCCGTACCTGCTTCAAAGGAGAGGAAGGGAGCGTCCTCTTTCGCGGGCCCAACTGCGAAAATCCATCACCCTCTCCTACAGTTTCCCCGAGGGACCCAGGAAGAATTGTTCCAAATACTTCAGGCTCGACCCTTAATTGCAAACCGTGGTATCGACTGGGCTGCCGTAGAACAAGTCCAGATGGCTGACGCGATTCGGGCTCTCCTAACCACTGACCCTTGGGAGCTATTCTTCAGGATTATCAAGTTGACATACCTCGAGCTCACAATAGAACTATGCTCAACGTTCCATCTCCAGACCGTAATGACAAGGTATGATGATCCTGGCACGGTCTAGTTTCGCCTAGGTGGATTAATCTGCCAGCTAGGCGTCCTAGAGTTTGGTGCTGCTCTAGGCCTATATAGGGAGGAGTTTTGAGAGGAGAATGAATTATATGCTCTCAGTCGCCCCATACATTTCTCTCCCTCGAAGTGCTGGCACATTTTGGCCACTAGCACGGCCTCGTACAATCCTAGCCGTTCCAAGGCATCAGTTGTCCCACCATACCTGAGGTACTTACACGCTATTTTAGCTCACACGATTACAGGAAGGTGAGAGAGCACTGGCGTCGTCAACACTCACGACGTCTACTTCTTATGGTGCATGTTGCAAGGGACATCATCGACCTTACCTATTTCATTGCCCTTGCGATTTAGCACCAGACAGAGCAACATCAGAAGGGGGTCATCTCCATTGGCCCCTACGTGACTAGGCTGGCACGACACTTCGGGCTCCTCAACACTGCGGCCCAAGAATCATCCCTCACCCTCATCGGCCAGATGTCTCAACAAGGCATCTCGAGCATGCTTAGCATGAGGATGATCGAGAGGCGTAGAGGAACCTACCCTCCCTAGTATCGTCTTGCCCAATCTACCGAGGAGGAGGCCTACGAGGACATTCCTGATGATGTCCCCCCACAGTATGAGGACCCAACGACTCAGCCACCACCACCCTCTCGCCCAGTTCATGCGACGGCTTCATATGCTGACATCTCTGAGCGTCTTACCCGATTCAAGCATCAGTGTTTTCAATGATTTGACAACATTGATGCTACCCTACAGCAGATTTGTCAGCACCTCCACATCTCATCGCTAGTCCCACCTCGCGAACCATCTAGCGATGAAGATGTTTAGAAATATTTTTTATTATTTTATGTTTTTAATTTTTATTGAAACTACTCTTTAATTTTATTAGATTTTAGAAATTTTATTTTAATTATCAAATTCGGTTTCTCGTTTTGAGTAATTATTTTTCCTAATGTCCCTTAAAAAGTTCCTGATTTTATCACAGTTATATAGAGCTCTTACGCTCATCATCACATAGGAACTAAAACTCCACCGGGAAAGGTTCTCCACGACTGCCATGTCCTGCTCGACCACAACCATAGCTACCACTAGATATAATATTCTTTTGGCAAAGGGCTTATGGCCTAAAGCCGGATGTTATACAATATTCTACTAAATAGGTATCCATGACATCTAAGTCTTGAAAAAAAATAGATAAGAACCTCTACGACCACCGGAGTATCCTCCTCCACCCTCGAACCGATCACTCTCCAAAACTCTAGTTCGAGGAATTCGTCATACAAGAAGTTTCACTTCTCTCCCTATCTTATTTTTATACTCTAATATCTATCTTTGTACATTGAGGGCAATGTACATCTTATGTGTGGGAGGGCATTTATTCATTATCAGAAAAATCCCTAAATAATCATCTTGTTCTCTTGAAAAACTCTCATATCATATTTAGGATGATTTTTAATTGATTTATGATTTTGATTAATATTTCTTGAATTAAAATATAGGCATTTTATGCATTGATTGTTTAAACTTTAAGACATTAGAGAATCAAGCATGATAAGTTGATTTTTAAGAATTTAAAATTATAGGTTGTTTCCCTAAGTTTAGATATTACTTTGAATTGGAATTCACGAGTCTAAACATCAAAAACCCATAATTTTTGTGAGATTTTTGAGCCTTTTGAGCATCTATTAATTCTTTCATGCTCACTTTTATTATTGCTTTGAGTGCGTCAGTATTGAACTGTTATTCTAGAACTTGCTTGATTATGCATGTCAAGACAGCACCATTTGATTTGATATGTCAAAATGATTAAGGCACTTAGGATTAAACCACTCATGCCATGAAAAGCCTACCTCTACGATTAACCCCTAGTAAACCCCCTTGAGCCTAATAAGCCATTTCTTGTGTTACCCTTAATATTAACCTTTAACCCATTATTGTTGAAATCCCCTAAATTAATCCCTATTTTTGTCGAGATTTGAGTTGAATGGATTGCCTAGCTATGTTTTGTTCTTAATAGTTAGTCTATATTATTTAACTTGTTCTTTAAAAAAAACAACAACAGCAACTATGTATACATATCTCTAATTTCATATTCTGATAAGAAGCTCTATTGTACGCAAGTGAAGATTAACTCTTTTTCTAGTTAGGTAATTTTTCAATTCAATCTCGATTCTAGCCCTTTCTTTCAGCTTGTGACCACACCCCCTAACCAAGCCTCATTACAACCCTCTAAAGAACTTTTGATTGATGTATCATCTTAAATTATAGTGGTGGAGACTTGATTTTCATGCAAGCCTATGGTAATGACTTTTCATTATTGACTATTGAGTGCTTCATTTATTGTCCTTGAACACCTCGGCTGATTTGAGTGAATCTTTAATGAGGGTGTGAAACTCTGTGATATTTTGAATCAAAGGTAATTACTTAGATGCGCAGAGACACCTATGTTTGCATGATTAAATACTCAACTTGGAATGTTTGAAACTTTTATGTTCTTTTAGTTGAATTCTCAATTTATGATTATCTATGGATTATTCTGAGATATTATCGATAGAAATTATAAGTTGAGAAGAATTTATTTTGATTATGAGTTGAGAATTTTGCTTGAAGACAAGCAAATGCCTAAGTGTTGGGGTATTTGATAAATCATAAATTATACATATTTTGACACCATGTTTAATGCATTTTATGGATGATTTCTCATTAGAATTGGTGAATTCGATGCTCCTAATGCTTTACTTTCATGTTTTATACTTAGGAGAGCATAGGAGAGCGAAAGGAACGAGAAACGGGCTAAAAATAGAGAAAATGGGCCAAAGTACGAAATCAACACAGCCTGGACCTCTTCACACGGGCAGACCACATGGCCGTGTCAATCTGGTAGAATTGAAGCACGATTCACACGGCCTGAACTAATCGCACATGGGTGTGTCACACGAGCGTGTCCCTGCCGAGCCCAAGTTGAGTCCAATTCGAAAAAGGCCACTTTTGAGGGCTTATAGGCATTCCAAAGCCTATAAATACACCCTAGAAGAGGAGAAAAGGGAGAAGGAGAAGAGGGGGTAAGGAATTACTCCAAGGAAGCTGATTGATCCATCTCAGAAGCCAGGATTCATCATCAAGACTGAAGATCTCTCATCAATTTCCCTTCAAGAGTTTTGGGTTTTCTTTATGTTTTTTATTATTTATTCTTCTGAGATGTTTTCTTATTTAGTTATGAATTAAAACCCCTAAATACCTAAAGGGAATGAAACCTAAGATGGACCTTGTTATTATTTTCTAAATTGTATGATAAATATTTAACTTGTTCTTAATTATGTGTTCTTAATTCTTGTTTTGATATCTCAGGATACTGATTCAAGACATGCTCTTATTTAGAGGAGGAATAGACCCTGTCTAAGAGTACTTTTTTCATAATTAAGTGGAGTTGATTGCACGCCTAGAAATAGGGTGACAAGATTTTGCCGGATTAGGGTGAAACCTAATAAGGGGATCTATAGATCGAGTTAATACAACCCTAGAGTGTTAATTAGAGAAAAGTCTCAGTTATTCAATCTAGGGATGAGACCTTATTAGTCTTGAATAGGGATAATAACATAACTTAGCAATCTCTACGGAACAAGTTGAATGAATAAATCGTCCGATTCGGAGCCAGAATAACAAGTAAAGTCTAGGTGGATTTTTCCTTAGGTATTGTCTTCATTCAATCAATTTTCTGAAAAGAAATTCCCCAATTCTTTTCTCTGTGAGTTCTTAGTTTAGATAATTAGTTAATTAAAACAAAATCTCTTTATTCTTAGGCTAGATAATAAAAAGACAATCATTACTAGTACTTTTAGTTTCTTTGGGTTTGACAATCCGATCTTGCTAAAACTATACAACTGTTCGATAGGTACACTTGCCTACATCGTGATAATAGTTAGTCCAAGAATGAGTAATTATAAATATTTAAAACCTATCATGAAACCTTACGATCATGGGTGCAAAAAGAAGGGCTGATCCCTTTAATGCCAGAAATTTTCCAAGCTATGGTCTTTTTATGTTCTTTTAATACTTGGTTTAATTCCTCTTTCTCCTTGGGTTGCAAGTTAGACGCAATAATAACTGGTAATGTAGAATTATTTCCAAGGAATGCGTATTCCAAGTGATTTGGTAATTGTTTGAGTTCCAATTTGGGAGGTTCTTCAATAGAGGGTTTTTGCTTAAAATCATCGTTCCCTTTAATGTCCTCATATTCTGCTTGTCTTTGGGAAGATTCATCGAAGTTCAGTTAACTTTTATTTTGCCTGTCTCAGAATCATCATCATCTATCTCCTTTCCTTGGGCATGACACAGTTCCAACGTGTCCTTATGTACGAGTTCCTGAAAAGACTCTTGAGTAGCATGATCAATAGAGTCAATAAAATAAAATGTGTCATCTTGTTCCCTGGAAAATCTCAGGGCATCATAAATTTTAAAAACGATTTCTTCGTCACCTACTTTAAGTACCATTTTACCATCACCCACATCAATAACAGCCCTAGCAGTGGCAAAAAATGGACGCCCTAAGATTAAAGGCACTTCAACATCTTCATCCATATCAAGCACAACGAAGTCAACAGGGAATATAAATTTATCTACTTTTACAAGTATGTCATCTATAATACCCCTAGAATATTTAACAGATCTATCAGCTAGTTGAATACTCATCCTAGTGGGTTTTGGTTCCCCAAGACCAGGTTGTTTAAAAATTTTATATTGCATCAAATTAAAGCTAGCACCTAAATCAGCTAGTGCCTTATCGACGTTAAAACTACCAATTAAGCAGGGCATAGTAAAACTTCTTGGATCTTTTAGTTTGGTTGGCAGTTTGTTTTGGAGTATAGCCGAACATTCCTCATTAAGTTCCACTGTAGATAAGTCTTCAAACTTCCTTTTGTTTGTTCGGAGCTCCTTAAAAATTTTGTGTATGTAGGCATCTACGATATAGCTTCAACAAAAGGTAAGTTAATATGTAGTTTTTTAAAAAGTTTAAGGAATTTACCAAATTGTGCATCCATGCGGTCTTTCTTCAACTTTTCTGGGTATGGAATTGGTGGTTTATATTCCTTCGGCATTGGATTGGCATTGCTTTCAAGCTTTACCTCCTCTCCTTTGCATCTGTTAGCTTCTTTTTGTGGCTTCTTTTCCAATTCAGCTAACACTTTCCCACTCCTCAGTGTAACTTCTTTCACATGTGCTTTTGGATCGGGTTCGGTGTTACTAGGTAGATTTCCTGGTGCTCTTTCTGAAATCATCTTAGCCAGCTGTCCAATTTAAGTTTCGAGCCCTTGGATTGATGCTTGTTGATTTTTGAGTGTCGTCTCGGTATTCTAAAAATGAGTTTCTGATACCAAGATGAATTTGATAAGCATCTCTTCAAGGTTCGGCTTTTTCTCTTGCTGGCATGGTGGTTGCTGAAAGCCTGGAGGGGGTGGTGGTTTCTGATTTCCTTGGCCTCCCTATGAAAAATTTGGGTGATTCCTCCAACCTGCATTGTAAGTATTGCTATAACGATTGTTTTCATATCGAGGATTATTACCCATGTAATTTAATTGTTCATTCTCCATGCTGTGGCCATAGGATTAATATTCTAAATTGCTTGATCTACCTCCACTGACTTTACAGTGCATTACTGGATGAACCTGCGAGGAACCAAGTAAACCATCGATCTTTTTATTTAGAAGTTCTCCCTGGTTCAATAGCATAATAACCGAATCGACGTTATAAACGCCTGCTATTTTAGTTGGCTTAGTCCTCATGACTTGGCACTAATAGTTATTCAGTGACATCTCTTCGATAAATTCGTAAGCCTCTTCAAGTGTTTTGTTATTGATGGTTCCCCCGGCTACTGCATCAATCATCTGCCTTGTCGAGGGGTTCACACCATTGTAGAATGTTTGAACTTGCAACCATAGAGGTAATCCATGGTGAGGATACCTTTGCAGTAGGTCATTGTATCTCTCCCATGCATCGTGAAGAGCTTCTAAGTCCATCTGCACAAACGAAGAGATACCATTACGTAATTTGACTGTTTTAGCCGGTGGAAAATATTTTAATAAAAATTTTTCGGTCATTTGTTCCTAAGTAGTAATTGACCCTCGTGGTAATGAGTTCAACCACTGTTTAGCTTTGTTCCTCAATGAAAAAAGGAATAACCGAAGACGAATGGCATCATAAAAAAAGCCATTAATTTTAAATGTATCGCAGAATTCCAGGAAATTTGGCAAGTGAGTGTTTGGATCCTTATCCTGCAAACTGTCAAACTGAACAAATCGCTGTATCATTTGAATAGTGTTAGGTTTTAGTTCAAAATTATTCACAGCAACAGCAGGTCTAACTATACTTGACTCAGTTCTTGTTAAATTAGGTTTAGCATAATCATACATAGTGCGCGGAGCAGGATTCTAATTAACAACAATTGCAGGAGGTAGCGGATTTTTTTGGTTTTCAGCCATCTCCTAGGTTGGGGTTTGAATATCATTCTCTTGCTCGTTCTCTGTGTATCTTAAGCTTCGCCTTATTTCTCTTTGGTTTCTGTGAACTGTGCGATCGATCTCACTATCAAAAAGCAATGGTCCTGACGGGTTTCTTCTAGTCATAAACTATAAGAACCTGCCAGAAAAAAAAGAAAAAGAAAAATTAGTAATAAATATTAGAAATAAATTTAAATAGCAGTAAAAGTAAATGGCTAAAGTAATAAAAATTGAGTGTTCCTTATATCTTAGTTCCCCGGCAATGGCGCCAAAAACTTGATCGTAATTTTGTGTGATAAGTTTTAAATATTTATATTGAATCGTTCTTGAAACCAACTATTATCACGATGAAGGCAAGTGTACCTATCGAACAGTAGTATAGTTTTAGCAAGACCGGATTGTCGAACCGAAAGGAACTAAAAGTACTAGTAATGACTGTCTTTTTATTACTTAGCCTAAGAATAATAGGGTTTGTTTTAACTAACTAATTAACTAAACTAAGAATTCATAGAAAGTAGAATTGGGGAATTACTTTTGGAAAATTCAATTGATTGAGACAATACCTAAGGAAAAATCCACCTAGACTTCACTTGTTATTTGACTCTGAATCGGACGATTTATTCATTTGACTTGATCCGTGGAAATCCCTATGTTATATTATTATCCCTCTTGAGACTAACAACTTCTAATCCTAGAATGAATAATTGAAATCTCTTTCTATTTAACTCCCTAGGGTTGCATTAACTCGATCTATGGATCCTCTTATTAGGTTTCACCCTACTCTGGCAAAATCTTGTCACCCTATCTCTTGGCGCGTAACCAACTCCGCTTAATTATAACAAATGTACTCTTAGACAGGGTCTATTCCTCCTCTGAATAAGAGCTTAACTTGAATCAATATCCTGGAATATCAAAACAAGAATTAAGAACACATAATTAAAAACAAGTCAAATATTTATCATACAATTCAGAAAATAATAACAAGATTCGTCTTAGGTTTCATTCCCCTTAGGTATTTAGGGGCTTTAGTTCATAACTAAAAAGGAAAACATCTCAGAAGAATAATGAATACAAAACATAAAGAAAACCCAAAACTCCTGAAGGGAAATTGAGGGGAGATCTTCAGTCTTGATGATGAATCCGGCTTTCTGAGATGGATCAATCGGCTTTCCTTAAGCAGTTCCCTGCCTCCTTCTCTGTGTGTTCCTTTTCCTCCTCCTTTAGGGTGTATTTATAGGCTTTGGAATGCCTAAGAACCCTTAAAATTGGCCTTTTCCAAATTAGACTAAACTTGGGCTCGGCAGGCACACGCTTGTGTGAGTCGTGCTTCGATTCTGCCAAATTGACATGACCGTGTGGTCTACCCGTGTAAAGAAGTCTAGGCCGTGTTGATTTCGTACGTTAGCCCATTTTCTTCGTTTTTGGCCCGTTTCTCATTCCTTTTGCTCTCCTATGCTCACCTAAGTATAAAACATGAAATTAAGGCATTAGGAGCATTGAATTCACCAATTTTAAGGAAAATTCATCCATAAAATGTGCTAAGCATCAGATAAAAATATGTATGAATTACGGTTTATCAGATGTTATTACCTTTTGATGAGTTTGATATAATTTTGGGTATGGATTGGTTAACTTTGCATGATGCTATTGTGAATTACAAATGGAAAACTATTGATTTGAGATGTAAGAATAATGAAATAGTTTGAATTGAATCTAGTGATTTGAATGGATTTCCTGCTTTGAATCTTCAATGAAAGCTCTGAGTATTGTGAGAAAAGGTGGTAAAGCTTGCTTTGCTTGTGTAATTGATTTGAAAGTTTCAGAAAGGAAATTGAATCAGTGCCTGTTGTTTGTGAATTCCCTAATGTGTTTCTTGAAGAACTTTCGGGATTACCTCGGATCCGAGAAGTTGAATTTGGTATTGAGTTAGTACCGAGAACTACTTTGATTTCGATAGCTCTGTATAGAATGGCTTTGACTGAGTTAAAAGAATTAAAGTCTCAGTTACAAGAGTTGACCGATAGAGGGTTTGCGAGACCGAGTTTCTCACCTTGGGGTGCTCCTGTTCTATTTGTAAAAAAGAAAGACGGTACGATGAGAATGTGCATAGATCATCCTTAGTTGAACAAAGTGACTATCAAGAACAAGCATCCTCTGCCTCGAATTGATGATTTTTTTGATCAATTGAAGGGAGGTACTGTGTTTTCAAAGATAGATCTGAAATCGGGCTATTATCAATTGCGAGTAAAAGACTCAAACATTCCAAAAACTGCATTTAAAACGAGGTACGACCACTATGAGTTCTTAGTTATGCCTTTCGGATTAACTAATGCACCTACTATCTTTGTGGATTTGATGAACAGAATTTTCAGACCGTATTTAGTTCAATTTTTTGTTGTATTCATTGATGACATATTGATTTATTCACGCGATGAATCAGAGCATCCCGAGCATCTAAGAATAGTGCTACAGACTTTGCGAGATACGCAACTATATGTGAAGTTTAGCAAATGTGAATTTTGTAGCAGCCCGATTTAGACCCTATTTGGAATAGTGGTTTCGGGACCACAAATCCGAGTCAGAAAAATATTTTAAAACTATTTTCTGTGTTATTAATGTGTAAATTAATGTTGTGAAAATCTCGTTTGAAAATTTTACTGTTTGGATGTCTGATTAAATGAAAGCGCCTAATTGTTGTTGTCTTTATAATATGAAGTATTTATGTAGTAATTATACCATAATAATAAATGATGGACGGTTAAGGACATGAATATAATGTTTGTATAATTATTTCATTAAGGATATATTAGTAATTAAAGTGATAATATATGATAAATAAAACATAAAATTTAAAATCCATGCATTCATCTTTTTACAAGGGTCGAATGTTGTGAGAAAAGAAAAGAAATAAAGCTTTACAGTTTTGGCCATATGCATGCTTGATTAAGGTATGTAATTAGTTCGACTTTTTATAATTTTTACATTCTTGAGATCGTTGCAGTGAAATGTACAAAGCCCATGCTTTAATTTTTGATTTTGATGAATATTTTGAGTTATGAAATTGATGAATACTTGAGTTTTGTTATGTTAGTTGATGAATTATGAAATATATGTTTTGGATTAATATGTTTTGTATTGGAATTTTTGATGAATTTGATTAATTAGGGCTAAATTGTAAAGATAATATATTGAGGGACTGAAATGTGAAATAAATGAAATGTATGGACTTGTATGAGTATAAGGAAGATTCTGCCTAAGCATGATATATTCAAATTTTGCATATTTTGTGTTTTGTGCAATAAGGACTAATTTGTAAAAAGTGTGAAATGTCAGGGGCAAATTGGTAATTTACCCATTTATGTGCTTTTGGACTAAATTGAATGAAATTATGCTTGAATGAGTTTAATTTGAATATGTTTAGATCAAGAACCAAAGAAATTGGACTTGGATCGAGGGAAAACATAAATAATTGAATAATCGTTCTATTTCATCCATCGATATCCGAGGGAAGTTTATAAGCAAATAGATGTTGTAAATTTTAAATAAATACGAGTTATATATGCTGAAATGAATTATGTGAAAGTACATATGTGATAGCCGAATGTGTATATGCTTGGAAGCTATGTTTACGAACTCGATTCTTGAAATACCTAAATCAAGTTACAACGATCTCAAAAATATAAAAATCATCAAAAACGGGACAAGAATGGACTTACAATCGAGCTTGAAAGCTTGGCCAAAACCCTACTATGGTTTCCTCCAAAATTTCAGCTATAAGGGACTAAATTGAAGAAGATGACATCTTTTGTCTAGTTATTTTGGCTTTATTTGAAAAATTACTAAAAGACCCTTAATGCATAACTTTGAAATTTCACCTAACCGTTTCCATTTTTGTCCATCCTCAGGTATAATGGTCTAATTTTCGTTTAAGGACCTCTAATTAAAAGTTCATAACAATTAGACACCTTTAACATATAGAACTCAAATATTGCACCTATTACAATTTAGTCCTTCTAGCTCAATTAACCACTTAATCGATAAAATTTCTTAACGAAATTTTTACACAATTATTCTATCATGCTGTAGACCTTAAAGAAATAGTAAAACAAATATTTCAACTTTGAATTTGTGGTCCTGAAACCACTATTCTAATTTGACCCAAAAACGGGCTGTTACAAATCCTATTTATTAAATCTAAGCGTACAATATCATGTTTTCCATCCATTGGGGAAAATTGCCTAAACATATACATTCAATCAAACATATTAGTCACAAGGTTTACATATACATCAAGTAAGGATAGATGAGCTCATCATGTAATAAGTAGGGATAGATGAGCTCATCATGCAATACTTTTTCAAGACATTTTCATTTCACCTCATAATTCTCATGCCATGTCAAGAGTTTTATGTCCGTTGAATCATTGAAATTCTGATGGATACTCAAGTAGTACACTCGGGGTGTACGATTCAATAATCCGTCAATTCTTATTCAAGGGTACCCATTAGGGAACTTAATCAAGGAACACACTCTCAAGCCACATATCGTATAACAGGATTACCAGTCTAGGTTAAATCTTTTATATAATGTAAGCTTAGAGGAGCTCAATTAGGATTACCAGTCCAGGCTAAACCCTAATCATAATGTATGCTCGAGAAGTATTATATCAGGGCTACCCATCCAGGCTAAATCCTCTCTATAATAAGGTTAATAGGATTACTAGTCCAAGCTAAATCCCATCCGCAACAAATGCAGGACCTTATTCGTTTTGGGAAAGCACATATATTCATCGAAATTCAATTTTCAATCGAGACTTAACCCTCTTTCACCATATCAAGCATGTATTAAATTTCTTATTATAGCATTCAAGTAATATACATAAATATCAGTCACATTCTGTACAACACAACATTCAATTAAACATATTTACATGCCGGATTGAGTTACATGAACTTACCTCAACACTTGTTCGCATAAAAAGTCTAGTATTCTGAAACCTCTTCTTTTTCTCGATCTAACCTCGAATTAGTGTTCTCCAGATCTATATAATTGAACTTAACCATCAATTTTAGGCATTTTATATTTAAATGGATTCAATTTACTTCCTAGGCAAAATTACCATTTTGCCCCTAACTTGTCCATTAATTTTGATTTTGTCCCTAGGCTCGGAAAATGAAACTTGTGCAAATTACTTCCTATTCCAAGCCTAACCAAAGCCCTATTACAAATTTTACAGCACATGTATTCATAAAATTTCAAAATTTTTCATCAAATTTTACAACTTTACATTTTAGTCCCTAAATCATGTTTTCATCAAAAATCATATTGTAAAAGTTGTTTATCTATCAACAATCTTTCATTTTCTACCATCAATTTCTAATTTCCAGCATATACATCCATGATCCATTTTTCATACATTGATAACTTTTCAAATTAATCCCTCAAATAGAGATATTAAGTTATCCCAGTTTCAAAAATATCAAAATTACTAAAAATGGGGCAAAGAAACTTACCCAATTAGGCCTTGAAAGTTTCTTTTCTCTCAACTAGGGTTTCCATGTGTTTTTAAGTTGAATATGATGAAAATAAGATGATATATTTTCTTTTCATCTTTTAATTAATTAAGTATTTTGCTATTTCCAATTTAGTCCTTGCCCTTTTTCAATATTTCCATGGATGAGTCACCAAGAAAAATGTACATACTTTCCTTAATGGTCTAATTACCATATAAGGACCTCTAGTTTTGATTCTCATAGCTATTTGATCCTTATAGCTACTAGAATTCAACTTTCATATTTTATGCGATTTAGTCCTTCTCGTAATTAAACAATTAACCGATAAAAATTTCGTATCAACATTTTCACATGACATGCCAATTATAATATGGACCCTATAATGAAATAAAAATAAACCTAATTTTCAGATCAGATTTGTGGTCCCAAAACTACTGTTCCGATTTTACTAAAAAATGGGCTATTACAGGTACACCTCGTTAGGTGAGAAATTTTAAGTTTCTTATTCGCAATTTTGGTTTCTAGCAGTGCTTACATATTTGGTTTGATAAAATAGGAATTATTTTGCATCCATCCCTTTCAGATGAAAGAACAATTTTAAAAAAATTGCAATACTAATATTAACACGGTCAATCCATCTTTTAATAAACAAGTAAATAAATTAGTTTCTTTTGAAACTAGGTATGTAGAAAACATCCTTTAAAACAATATTTTATAATTGCTTTCCTTATCTCATGAACTTAACATCATGTTTTATGTAGTTTAACATGTCATATATTAACATTTAATCCTTATACCATTATATCTCAATTGCATGTATATTATAGAATATCTCAAGAACCATTTTACTTTCTTATGCATACTCGAATTTATTGATTAATTTTATAACTATATTGACCGCCAGGACTCTTATTAACCGAATCATATAGTCTTTCACATGCTATCTTTTATTACTTTAACATTAATATACAATTACACAATTCACCTTCAACATTCAATATGCAATGTCAAGAACCAAAGTACATGTTCATAATTCCCTATTAACTGGACACACACTCAAAATGGATACACAGTGTAATATCCTAATTTTGGGCCTAGTCGGAATAGTGGTTTTGTGACCACAAAATTTGAGATAGAAATAATTATTTTATGATTATTTTGAGGTCTATGATATGATTGCATGATTGTGTGAAAATTTTGTGAAGAAATTTTATGCATAAAGTGCTTAAATTGAAATTAGGGACTAAATTGAATAATTTGTAAAACTTGCATTCTAGAAGTTTCTAGTATGAAATTGTTTTGAAATATTAATTAGGAGGTCTTAAATAGCAATTTTACCAATTTCTAAGTCTATGGACAAAAATTGGACATGGATGGAATTTTTGGAAAGTTTAGTAGTAAGGGCATTTTGGTCATCTAGGGGTAAAATGAATTAAAATACAAAATTAAAAGCCAATTTTGCTCATCTTCAACCCCATGGCCGAATATAGCAAGGAGGAACCATGGCTAGGGTTTTTCAAGCTTCCAAGCTCGATTGTAAGTCCATTCTAGCCCCGTTTTTCAAGTTCTCTACGTTTTTGGTCTCGGTAGCTCGATTAAGCTTATGCTAGCAATAATTTAACCTAGGGTTTATATTTGGAAAAATACCCATAGGTAAAATTTGTTTATTTTGGTGTTTTATAATAGAATATGAGGTTTTAAATTATGTTAGACAACTTGTGCTACTTGGTTTTAAGCGAAAACTAGCAAAAGGGCTTAATCGGTAAAAATACCTAATAGTCATAGTACATGTTAGAGTGAGAATTTGATGTTGCCATAGAAGGGGAAAATGATCAGCATGTCATAAAACATAAGAAAATAGGCTGAATTTTAATTTACGAGCTTTGAGGCAAAAGTGTAAATGTGCAAAAGTTTAGGGGCAAAACTGTAACTTTTCCAAAATATGATTTTGGGTCAATTTGAATAATGTGAGTCCTAATTAGACTATATTTTAAATGATAGAGCAAGGAAAACTAATATTCGGGCTAAAATGGGGAAAATACCAAGTTGTGGACGAAATGGTAAAAGTAGCCATTTTCGCATACGAGGTAAGTTCATGTGCAAATGTAGTAACATAATTGTCATTTTAAGCAATTTAATGTTGTTTATATGATATGATGCTAATTATTATCATGAAATATTATGCTTTGTGGTTATTGTTGAATAATATGTAATTATGTGAATTACTTGATGAGTATGAACTATCACCGAAGTATCAATTTCGATATTCCGTGGAAGATGGCAAAGATGTGTGATCGAGGAAAATGCCCGTTTGAACCTTAGGAATAGATTAGGATACAAGTGACATGTCACTAGGATGGTTGAGCATCCGAACTCGTTGAGTTGAGTCCAAGTTCACTTATGGATTCAAATGTCCGAACTCGTTGAGTTGAGTCCGAGTTCGCTTATGGGCGGGTTACATAGTAGCTTGGCTACATATGTGGCACTTATGTGCAAACTTTCCATGTATCCAAATTATATTCCAATGTGTTCAACGGGTAAAATTTTACTCAAGCGGAAGAATACTCGAGATGAAAGGGACGCATTGGTAAGTGTTGTGAAATGAATACTTTGAACAGGTATGTACTTAACCCTCGAGTTGAAAACTCGATATAACAACAATATGGTAAGATGATAAATGAAAATGTGATATGAATGTCTCGGTGATGATTATGCAAATGATGTTTTATCTTTGCTTATATAGTTATGTTACTTGCTATTTGCATGTGAACTTACTAAGCATTTATGCTTACTCCCTCCTTTTCATTCCTTGTAGTGTTGACAAGCCAGCTCGGAAATCGGAAACGGTCGGAGGCACGCTCACACTGTCCGTATACCATCTTGGCATAATGGCTTGTATATTTTGAGTATGGCATGTATAGCATTATAATCATTTTGTGTATATGGTCTTATGATATGGTTATTGAGTGGTATGGAAATGCTTGGTAATGATTAGCCATTGGAATGGCTAATCATGATCATATTTGGTGTTATGTATGCTAAA
Organism: Gossypium hirsutum; assembly: GCF_007990345.1. Lineage (NCBI taxonomy): Eukaryota > Viridiplantae > Streptophyta > Magnoliopsida > Malvales > Malvaceae > Gossypium > Gossypium hirsutum. The sequence goes on from NC_053426.1 coordinate 65,741,707, forward strand.
TTGCTAGCTAATCCATGGAAACCATGAAATAGGTAAAATTTATCATAAAACAGATTCAGACAGCAGCAGTGACGTGAGTTTGAAAAATCACTAAAAATAGTAGAGATACAATTAGATGATGAATAATATATGGAATTGAATAATTATGAGTCTATTTTCATATGGATGGAACAAAATAGGTATATGAGTTATATTTTATGAGATGTTTAAATTTTTGTGAAACAGGGCCAGAGCAATTTCTGGATCCCCTGTTCTGACTTTGGAAATTCACCATAAATTGTTCAAAGATAATTAGAAGTCATAATGTATATTTACAGATTCCTTATTGAGTCTAGTTTTATTAGAAGTAAACGGTATAGTCATTGAAACTCTGTACAGGGAGATATTTGATTCGTAATACACAGAGGTCAGAGCAGTCAAACTCTGAAACAGAGGAGACTTTAACTAATAAACTGTACTAATTTGCTTGACCAAAAATTCTATAAAAAAATTAGTAAATAGATATATGAGTCTAGTTTCAAGGAACATTTACAGAATTGGATTTTGAGTTTTGTAACTCGAGATATGAATTTTTAAGCGACTATGATGCAGATTGTTAGCTTGACTGAAAATTTTAAAAATAAATAGTTTGAGATGTTTAAGTAATGAATTAAGTCTATTAACACCTCGTGTTCGACTCCAGCGACGGTCTTGGGTACGGGGCGTTACATTTGGTCGGTTCTCGGACTAACCTAGCATGTGTAAAAGTTTAGCTATACATGCCACTGATCTGTGATAGTTTGATGTCTTCCGACGCGTATGAGTACCGTCTTATTTAGACAGGGTACTCTCCAACAGAGCTGCGCCGACCATGTTCAATGTTATGTGAAGGTATTTGAGTAAAATTATGATTATGATAAGTCTCGGTTCAGAAAAGTATGAATAAAAGTTTATGATACATATGTGATAAATATCCATATTTCCTTTATGCTCATATGATGTAGTGTATATGGCTTACTTGATAAGATCAACGGAATAAATTGAAAGTAGTAGAGGTATGAATAAAAGTCATAATATTATGATACGAATGAAAATGTCCTTGTCTTGATTTGGACATCGAATGTTGATGAATGCTAATGATATATAATTTTTATGAGATAAAGGATTATAATGAAATGAACTTATCTATGTTAAATTGTTGGACTGAATTATATGATTGTAATGATATGGACATGATGATGCACGAAATGAAAGTTGTGATTGTGATGCAAATATCTATATTTGTTTGGTCTTATATGATGTCATGAGCATGACTTAATTTAATTAAATGAATGGATAAGTAAAGCTATCTAGAAAACATAGAATGTATGCATAAGTATATTGTCTAAATGGACAATAGGAAAATTTGTGTAAGCCAACATGAATGTTGCATTGCCTGAATGAATGACATGATTTTGATGATATTGCTATGATGATGGGAGTTATGTCATATGTGTATGTATAAGAAAGTCGAGTCAAAGGTCCTACAACCCCTCCCCCTTACCGAAGTGGTACTTATAATGGAATTTCATTAGATTTGTATTGAATAAGTTTCCGGTTGAGAACCCAAAGAGTTTAGTGATAGAATAATTATAAGTATGATCAGAGATTGAAAATGAGTTGATAAGTAAAGTCAGAGCCAGTAAAGTATCGGATTGACGTAAAGATTATTGGAGTTATGCACTATCCCAATTAGAGAAGGAATTCTCTTTGGTGAATCGAATTACTCAGGTGCAAGGTCGAGAAAAGTTTAAATCGAAATTTATTCAGAACTGGCCTTCTTTAGTGAATGGTTTAATATGAAATTTGTGACGGCAGAACTAGTTGGGGAAATGATATTTGAAATGTGAACTATCTGAGTGTGACAGTTATGACTGGACAGATTTAGCAGTCTCTTTTGAGATGTCCTATGTGTTTACCCGTTCTCAGAAATATTTCTATGGCTATTGATCTTCTGAAGAAATTCTTGTTATATGGGAATGTCTTCTAATTTTGGTGTTGGATGAAAGCACTGGTAGTCTGACTAGTTTATAATTTATATTGCTCTATTTCACCGGGTATTCTATTTCATTTCGTCTGATAAGAATTGATGAGAGAATACATATGATATTATGATTCTGTTTCTTCTACTTGATGCTTCATCTGATATATATGTATGGGAAGATATATTGTTCTTGTTATATTTGATTTCAGTGGGATTAAATGATGTTTTCTTCTGGACTTTCTTTCTTTGAAGAATTATTGGGGTATTCTGTATTTTCTCTATGAGTTTGGTTTTCGATTCTCCGACATAGTATCGTATCTTGGGTTTCTTTATCCTGGATCTCTTTATTCTGGATTTCTTTATTCGGTTTTCTTGTTATCTTTGTTCCATAATTTGTCAATTATGACTCATGTTCGAAGTACGTTCTTCAGCTCGTGATAATCATGTCAAATATGACTATACTTCTAATTTGATCTTGGTAATGTGGTGATTTTAGTATTGGGGTTTTTTCTAATTTCTGTGTAAGGATTTGACATCAGTAAAGGCATAAGTGATAAAAGCACGAGTTTCAGTCAGTATGGTGAATTATCTATTTGAAAGATTTCATGTGACAATTATTTCAGGATTATTTTTCCCAAGTCTGATAATAGAATTTCATTTTCTACGGATAAAAGAGTAAATAGTCTGAACGAGAAGTGTATATTTATTAGAAAGAGTTGGATATTAGTTAAAATCACTACGAATGATAAGGTTTTCGTCTTGTGAAAGCTGAAAAGTTTATTACATGTTGACAAAGTCTGGATAGATGAGAATATTGGTAACCGAAGCGTCTGAACTAGACTAGTCTACATTGAGTAAAGACTTCATGACTTTCAGTAATGTACTGTTGTATGAATTGTGATGTGTTTCAAGACAGTGAGGTAATGTGATAGTTTAGAGCATTCGATGTTACATAAAATCGGAGTTGTTAAAGGGGTTAAAGCCGAACATTGGGATCTATCAAAATTATCCTTGTCAGTGTTGATATTGGGATGGAAATGAGAAGGATTATTCTTGAGGCCATGTCAGAAATATTTCCATGGCGGAAAGAGGAAAATGTGATGTATCCTATTGTTAAATGTTTGGCGAGATCTATAAATCATATATTATTGAATGAATTCCTACTCATCAGATTCATAGAATTTCAGGTCTCTTTGATTGTTGGATTTCTTGGAATTCCGGTCTCCATTAAATCAAGTTGAGATCTGGGTTTTATGTCATGATATCATGGGAAACTGAGAAGGGTTGAAAATTTAAGAACAGTTGAGAGTTGCGACTGTAAGCTTTTAGATCATATGAGAAATAAAAGAGATGTATTGGAGGTACAGCCTAAGTGAAAGTTTTTCGGCACTGAATATGAGATTAAAAGTGAAGACCACTTTTCTGGTAAGATTTTCAGGGACGAAAATCCCTAAAGGGGGGAGAGTTGTAATATCCTGATTTTGGGCCTAGTCAGAATAGTGGTTTCATGACCATAAAATTCGAGATAGAAATAATTATTTTATGACTATTTTTAGGTCTATGATATGATTGCATGATTGTGTGAAAATTCCGTGAAGAAATTTTATGCATGAAGTGCTTAAATTGAAATTAGGGACTAAATCGAATAATTTGTAAAACTTGCATTATAGAAGTTTCTTGTGACAGCCCTAAAGTGACCCTAGTCGGAAAGCGATTTCGGGACTGCTAAACTGAGTCACCAAATTATTTAAATATAATGATTATTGTCTAAAATATGTGAATATGAATGTGTGAAAGTTTTAAGCTTCGATTTAGTCAATTGCATGTGAATTTAGCTAATAGGACTTATGTGTGACACTTTTGAAATGTGATAGGTCGATCTATAAGGATCTATTAGTGCATGAGATCAAAAGGGTGGACTTGCATGTCAATTTCCCCCTTAATTAGTAAGTGGCCGGCCATGACAAGGAGGGTGGACAAAATCTTATGGGCAAAACATGTCATAAACATGTTATGTTAATGCTTATGTTAGGAATAATAAAATAAAGAACATGGGCAATAAAATATTAGTGTTAGTAGGAGGAGACACAAAAAAAATGTGTGGTTGCCCCCTTCATTGCCGTGAATTGAAAGAAGAAAAAAAAGTTCTCATTTGTTTCTTCTTGACCGAAAAATCAAAGGAAGGAGGGGGAGAAAGGGTTGAAGAGGTTCGGCCATACTTGTATCTAGATTAAGGTATGTTTGATGATGTTCCATGAGATGCATGCATGTTTTAGTTGTTAGCTTGAGTTCTACCTAGCCCATGGTCTAAATCTTGCTATGTGATGGAGATGACACTCGGCCATGGATGTATCATTCTTGCTTGGTGTTGATGTTGTGTTGATGAGATATCAAGTTATTTTTGTGACCCAAGTTGAGATTTGGATTTTTGAATGAGTAAGGTTTTCGGCTATGGTAATTATAAGGGTGATGGATGTTGTTTCATGCTAAATCTAGATGAACAATGTTAGTGCTTGTATCTCGATATTTATGAGTTTCTTTCTTGGTTTTACCTCAAACCCATGAATTACTTTTAATTGGTGTTGTTACAGGTTTCGGTCATGGGATTATAAGCTTGTTAGATTTGATGGTGAAATTTATGCCTTGTAAGGGTAAATGGTTCAAAGGAACATTCGGCCATGATGTAAAAATTATGGTGAAGTGATGTTAAATGCTTTGAATATTGAGTATATATATATTGTTATAAGTTGAATTTAAGGTTTGCTAAATTGTCTTTGTCATTGCCGAATGTGTGCATAGTTAAAGAGAATTTGTTTAAGTGCTTAGTTAATTGATATTGAGTTAATGATATGTGTATTCAGTCATAAAGTTGCACATGAGGAAATGTTAGATTAATGGTATTAAATTGCTTAATGTGATTAAAAATGCGTATGACCATTTTGTATTTGAGCTAAAGGTGGCCATATGACCTATCAAATTCATTGTCATATTCGCCATAAGCTAGCATAATGAGACTTTAATAAGTTAAATTTGTTTGAATTAGCTCAAGAGCTTAGAGGACCAAAGTTGGATAAGGGAAAGGAAAAAGTGATCGAATAGCCGTCGAAATCATTCGATAACATCCGAGGTAAGTTTTCGAGTAATGAAACTTAGATTATGATTCGATTAGATTATGTTATAAGCAAATCAAAATCATGCCCTTGTATGTAGCTTTTGAGCTGAAAATGATAATGCTTGATAAGTGACTTGTGTTTGAATTCTAGTTATGAAAATGAAATATAGATTGTGTCATGATTTACTGATATGTGCATGGGTATTCAGATGATAACCGGGCTAAGTCCCGAAGGCATTTGTGCTAGTGACTAATTCCGGGCTAAGTCCCGAAGGCATTTGTGCGAGTTACTATATCCGGGCTAAGTCCCGAAGGCATTTGTGCGAGTTACTATATCCGGGCTAAGTCCCGAAGGCATTTGAGCAAGTAGTTATATTCGGCTAAATCCCGAAGATGCTTGGGTTTGGAAGTGAGCAAGCTTGCTGTAAATTTAAATTAATACGCTCATAAAATCCAAACGATGAGGTATGTTTCGTATATGCATCGAAAAAGCCGATTCGTTTAAATAGTATTCGTTCAATTGATTAACGAATTTTCGGCCTTTAGTTAGGTTTGATACCTTGTGAATGAATATATGATTGAAGCGTGAAGTAAGTATGTTTATGAGAATGTGCATATATGAAGTTATCCATTTAGCCATATGAATGTTATACCTTAGCCGAAACTAATTTCATTATTCAAAACTTACTAAGCATTAAATGCTTACTCTGTTTCTTTGATTCTCTGTTTTATAGATTTTAGTTCGCCAGCTATCGGGCTCGGGATTGTCGAAGTCGAAGTCGTCCACACTATCAAAGCCCTTTTGGTACACTTTTGGTTGAACTCTGAAAATGGCATGTATAGGACTACCCTTTTTGTTGTTGGTCATGTACCCTTTGGTTTTGTATAAATTTGGATAGCCATGCGAAAATGGCTTATATACACTTTGAGCATAGCATTATAATAGTCTTGTATGTTGTTCATTGAGAGGTATGGAAATGTTTGGTAACGATTAGCCATTGGGAATGGTTAATTATGATTATTTTGATGCTATGTATGACAAACTCTAGTTGATTCATGGAAAACCATGAAATAGGTAAGGTTTACCTTGAAAACAGTTGCTGACAGCAGCAGTGGTGTGGATTTGAAAAATCACTAAAATAGTAAAAATGGAATTAAATAGTGAATAAATTATGTAATTTAACCTTGATGAATCTATTTTCATAGGGAAGTAATGAAACATCATATGAACAGTATTTTATGAGATTTCAAAGTTTTCTGAAACAGGGCCAGAGCAGTTTCTGGATTCCCTGTTCGGACTTAGGAAATCATTATAAATTAACCAGAGATAATTAGAAGTCATGCATATATGTATAAATTCCTTTTTGAGTCTAGTTTCATTAGAAACAAACGACATAAGTATTGAAGCCCTGTATAAGGAGTTATCTAAGTCACAATGCAGGAAGGTCAGTGTAGTGAACCCTGTAAAGGGGAGATTTAACTAATAAACTGTACTAATTAGCTGACCAAAAATTGTAGAAAAAACTTTGTGGATGGATATATGAGTCTAGTTTCAGGGAAAAATTACGAAACTGATTTTCGAGTTTTGGAACTCAAGATATGATTTTTAAGGTGAAGTGACGCAGTTAGCCAGCTGTCTGGAAATTTTTAAAATGGACTGTGAACATACATGAATTATGTCTGTTAGCACCTCGTGGTCGCTTCTGACAAGTCCTGGGTACGGGGTGTTACAATTTTATTGGTATCAGAGCTACGGTTTAGTCGATTCTAGGACTACCGTAATACGTTTGGGTCTAGCTATACATGCCATTTTGTGATTATTTGATAGTGTGGTGATTTCTGACATTTGCAAATGTGTTTATTTATAGTAATGGATCCCGATCCGACCGAGCGGTAGCTGATGATCTTGAGAGTGTAGCGCCTGCTCCCGCACAAGGGACAGCGCCGGCGACTCTCAACCTATTGCTAGCAATCCAATGATGAGGCTAGGCAAGCTTTTTATAGCGTGATGAATAATTGGTTTAACCAATACATTCGAACTAATACGGTGTTCCACAACCTCCATTCCCGACTAATACCACCCCGCACCTACAATACCTCCGGTAACTGACCAAATAAGGTCAAATAAGCCCCCAGTTGACAGAATCTAAAACACGGGGCTACTGAATTTAAAGCTACTGACAGCGGTGATGCCGAGCAAGCTGAATTTTGGTTGGACAACACTATTCGGGTACTCGATGAACTATCTTGCACACCCGATGAGTGCCTAAAGTGTACTATCTCCTTGCTACGTGATTCTGCCTACTATTGGTGGAATACGTTGATTTCTGTTGTGCCCCGAGAGAAGTAACTTGGGAGTTTTTCCAAACGAGTTTCGAAAGAAGTATATCAGTCAGAGATTCATTGACCAAAAACGGAAGGAATTTCTTGAACTTAAACAAGGTTCCATGTCGGTTACCGACTATGAACGAAAGCTTGTAAGGCTTAGCCGGTATGCTCGATAATGCATTTCTTCAGAAGCCGTAATGTGTAAACGTTTCGAGGATGGACTAAATAATGATATAAAGCTGTATGTTGGCATTTTGGAAATCCGAGAATTTGTGGTACTTGTTGAGCGAGCTTGCAAAGCCGAGGAGCTCAGTATGGAGAAAAGAAAAGCTGATATGGGAGCAAAGGAGTTTCATAAGAGGTCTTCGGGGAGGCCCTTTCAACAGTCATCGAAGAAATTTAGAGATGATTTGGGCCGATCTAGAGACACTTCGGGTTTTTCTAGACGAGATCGTGATCGACCCCTATGAGTGCACGAGTCACTTCGGTCGCCAGTGTTGGAAATGATCGTCGAGACAGAACAGAGTGTCAGTATTATGGTAAATGGCATTCATGGAGTTGTAGGTTCCATGATCGCTCCTGTTACAAGTGCGGATCAGTTGACCACTTTATTAAAGATTGCCCGAGGTTGTCTAAACAGAATGTAAATCAGAGTGGGAAACCTGGTGCTACTACTGCTCGGGTAGACCATCTAGGAATATGGGCAATGCTAGTGGTGGTCAGAGAGGATCTAAAGATGCTACAACCAGATCTGAGGCTCGTGCTCCTGCTAGAGCTTATGCTATTCGCGTACGCGAGGATGCTTCTTCGCCAGATGTTATTACCGGTACTTTTACTCTCTTTGATACTAATGTGATTGCTTTGATTGACCCTGGTTCTACTCATTCTTATATATGTGAAACCTTAGCATCCAGTAAGACTCTACCTGTTGAGTCTACTGAGTTTGTAATTTGGGTGTCAAATCCTTTGGGTCGTTACGTGCTTATCGACAAAGTGTGTAAGAAATGTCCCTTAGAAATCAGAGGTTCCTGTTTTCCGGCCGATTTGATGCTTTTACCGTTTGACGAATTTGATGTTATCCTCGGTATGGATTGGTTGACCGTACATGATGCAATTGTAAATTGCAAAAGAAAAACCATCGATTTGAGGTGTGTAAATAACGAGATAATCCGAGTTGAGTCTACTGACTTGAATAGGTTGCCAGCTGTAATATCATCAATGTTGGCTCAGAAATATGTAAGAAAAGGGTGTGAAGCATACCTTGCGTATGTACTTGATGACAAAGAGTTAGAAAAGAAGCCTGAATCTGTGCCAGTGGTTTGTGAATACCCGAATGTTTTTCCCGAAGAATTATCGGGTTTACCACCTGTTCGGGAGGTAGAGTTTGGCATCGAGCTTGTACCTGGGACTACACCGATTTCGATAGCTCTGTATCGTATGGCACCAACAGAATTAAATGAATTGAAAGCTTAGTTGCAAGAGTTGACGGATAGAGGTTTCGTTCGACCAAGTTTCTCACCTTGGGGTGCACCAGTATTGTTTGTGAAAAAGAAGGACGGAACCATGAGGTTGTGCATCGACTATTGTCAACTGTATAAGGTGACAATAAAGAATAAATATCCGATGTCGTGCATTGATGATTTGTTTGATCAACTAAAGGGAGCCTCAGTGTTTTCAAAGATAGACTTGAGATCGGGTTATTATCAGTTGCGAATTCGAGATTCGGATATACCCAAAACTGCTTTCAGAATGAGATACGGTCACTACGAGTTCTTAGTGATGCCGTTTGGGCTCACTAATGCCCCTGCGGTATTTATGGATTTGATGAATCGGATCTTTAGACCGTATTTGGATCGGTTTGTAGTTGTGTTTATTGATGACATCTTGGTTTACTCAAGAGATGAAACCGAGCATGCTGAACACCTGAGATTAGTATTACAGATTTTACGAGATAAGCAGTTATATGCTAAGTTCAGTAAGTGCGAGTTCTGGTTAAGAGAGGTTAGCTTTCTGGGTCACGTGGTATCTGCATCGGGCATTCGAGTCAATCCGAGCAAAATTTCAGCCATACTTAACTGGAAGCCTCCGAGAAATATTACTGAAGTTCGGAGCTTTTTGGGACTTGCCGGTTACTACCGATGGTTTGTAAAAGGTTTCTCGATGATAGCCACACCAATAACGAAGCTACTTCAGAAAGATGTTAAGTTTGAATGGACGGAAAGGTGTCAAAAAAGTTTCGATCAATTGAAAACCCATTTGACGGAAGCTCCAGTACTAGTGCAGCCCGAATCAGGCAAGGAGTTCGTCATTTATAGTGATGCATCCTTACTTGGGTTGGGTTGTGTATTGATGCAATAAGGTCGAGTTGTAGCTTATGCGTCGAGGCAACTGAAGCCACATGAGAAAAATTATCCAACCCATGATCTCAAATTAGATGCCATCGTATTCGCTTTGAAAATATGGCGACATTACTTATTTGGTGAGAAGTGCCATGTATTTTCAGATCACAAAAGTCTCAAATATTTGATGACTCAAAGAGACTTGAATCTGCGACAAAAGTGTTGGCTTGAGTTGTTGAAAGATTATGAGATTGTCATTGATTATCACCCGGGAAAGGCTAATGTCGTTGCGGACGCCTTAAGCCGGAAATCACTGCTTGCTTTATGAGCGATGAATGTACACTTGTCTGTTCTACCCAACAATGTGTTAGTAGCTGAATTAAAGGCCAAACCATTATTGATTCATCAAATTCATGTAGCTTAGAAAGTCGATGATGAATTGGTTGCAAAACGGACTGAATGTGTTTCGAATAGGGAATCAGAGTTTCAAATTGACGACGACGATTGTCTGAGGTTCAGAAGTCGTTTGTGTGTTCCAAGAAATTCAGAACTTATTTCGATGATTCTGAACAAAGCTCATAGTAGCCGAATGTCAATTCACCCGGGGAGCACGAAAATGTACAATGATCTGAGATGTCAGTTTTGGTGGCATGGTATGAAACGAGACATTTCCGATTTTGTTTCGAAGTGTTTAATATGTCAGCAAGTGAAGGCAGAACATCAAGTGCCTACGGGTTTACTTCAGCCGATCATGATACCTGAATGGAAATGGGATCGAGTCACGATGGATTTTGTGTCTGGGTTGCCATTGTCGACAAGTAAGAAAGATGCAATTTGGGTTGTTGTTGATAGACTGACCAAGTCGGCCCATTTTATTCCTGTACGTACGGATTATTCACTGGATTAACTAGCTGAATTGTATGTTTCTCAGATTGTGAGATTAGACGGGGTGCCCATTTCTATTGTGTCGGATAGAGATCCGAGATTCACGTCGCGATTTTGGAAGAAACTGTAAGAAGCTTTGGGTACCAAGTTGCATTTTAGCACCGCTTTTCATCCCCAAACCGATGGTCAATCCGAGCGGATAATTCAGATACTCGAGGATATGTTGAGATGCTGCATCCTTGAGTTTAGTGGTTCATAGGAACGGTATCTACCTTTGATTGAGTTTGCTTACAATAATAGTTTTCAGTCAAGCATTAAAATGGCGCCTTACGAGGCTTTGTACGGCCGAAAATGCCGTACACCATTGTTTTGGACCGAGCTCGGTGAAAGAAAAATTTTCGGAGTTGATTTGATTAAAGATGCTGAGCAGAAAGTAAAAATAATTCGTGAAAGTCTGAAGGCAGCATCAGATCGTTAGAAGTCGTATGCAGATTTGAAATGAAAGGACATTGAGTATCAGGTGCGAGATAAAGTGTTTCTTAAAGTTTCACCTTGGAAAAGATACTCAGATTTGGGCGTAAGGGCAAGTTGAGTCCGAGATTCATTGGGCCATATGAAATCTCCGAACGAGTTGGTCCAGTTGCCTATAGGTTGCTTTTACCCCCTGAACTCGAAAGGATCCACAACGTTTTTCATGTTTCGATGCTTCGACGTTACAGATCTGATCCTTCGCACATAATAAGTCCCTCCGAGGTTGAAATTCAAACCGGTATGAGTTATGAAGAAGAACCAATTCGTATCCTAGCTCGTGAAGTGAAAGAGTTGCGAAACAAAAAGGTTCCTTTAGTAAAAGTGTTATGGCTCAAACACGGGATGGAAGAAGCTACTTGGGAACCCGAGAACTCTATGAAAGAACGACACCCAAACCTGTTTACTGGTAAGATTTTTGGGGACGAAAATTTCTTAAGTGGGGGAGAGTTGTGACAGCCCTAAAGTGACCCTAGTCGGAAAGCGGTTTCGGGACCGCTAAACCGAGTCACCAAATTATTTGAATATAATGATTATTGTCTAAAATATGTGAATATGAATGTGTGAAAGTTTTAAGCTTCGATTTAGTCAATTGCATGTGAATTTAGCTAATAGGACTTATGTGTGACACTTTTGAAATGTGATAGGTCGATCTATAAGGATCTATTAGTGCATGAGATCAAAAGGGTGGACTTGCATGTCAATTTCCCCCTTAATTAGTAAGTGGCCGACCATGACAAGGAGGGTGGACAAAATCTTATGGGCAAAACATGTCATAAACATGTTATGTTAATGCTTATGTTAGGAATAATAAAATAAAGAACATGGGCAATAAAATATTAGTGTTAGTAGGAGGAGAAACAAAAAAAATGTGTGTGGTTGCCCCCTTCATTGCTGTGAATTGAAAGAAGAAAAAAAAATTCTCATTTGTTTCTTCTTGACCGAAAAATCAAAGGAAGGAGGGGGAGAAAGGGTTGAAGAGGTTCGGCCATACTTGTATCTAGATTAATGTATGTTTGATGATGTTCCATGAGATGCATGCATATTTTAGTTGTTAGCTTGAGTTCTACCTAGCCCATGGTCTAAATCTTGCTATGTGATGGAGATGACACTCGGCCATGGATGTATCATTCTTGCTTGGTGTTGATGTTGTGTTGATGAGATATCAAGTTATTTTTGTGACCCAAGTTGAGATTTGGATTTTTGAATGAGTAAGGTTTTCGGCTATGGTAATTATAAGGGTGATGGATGTTGTTTCATGCTAAATCTAGATGAACAATGTTAGTGCTTATATCTCGATATTTATGAGTTTCTTTCTTGGTTTTACCTCAAACCCATGAAGTACTTTTAATTGGTGTTGTTAGAGGTTTCGGTCATGGGATTATAAGCTTGTTAGATTTGATGGTGAAATTTATGCCTTGTAAGGGTAAATGGTTCAAAGGAACATTCGGCCATGATGTAAAAATTATGGTGAAGTGATGTTAAATGCTTTGAATATTGAGTATATATATATTGTTATAAGTTGAATTTAAGGTTTGCTAAATTGTCTTTGTCATTGTCGAATGTGTGCATAGTTAAAGAGAATTTGTTTAAGTGCTTAGTTAATTGATATTGAGTTAATGATATGTGTATTCGGTCATAAAGTTGCACATGAGGAAATGTTAGATTAATGGTATTAAATTGCTTAATGTGATTAAAAATGCGTATGACCATTTTGTATTTGAGCTAAAGGTGGCCATATGACCTATCAAATTCATTGTCATATTCTGCCATAAGCTAGCATAATGAGACTTTATTAAGTTAAATTTGTTTGAATTAGCTCAAGAGCTTAGAGGACCAAAGTTGGATAAGGGAAAGGAAAAAGTGATCGAATAGCCGTCGAAATCGTTCGATAACATCGAAGGCAAGTTTTCGAGTATTGAAACTTAGATTATGATTCTATTAGATTATGTTATAAGCAAATCAAAATCATGCCCTTGTATGTAGCTTTTGAGCTGAAAATGATAATGCTTGATAAGTGACTTGTGTTTGAATTCTAGTTATGAAAATGAAATATAGATTGTGTCATGATTTACTGATATGTGCATGGGTATTCGGATGATAACCGGGCTAAGTCCCGAAGGCATTTGTGCTAGTGACTAATTCCGGGCTAAGTCCCGAAGGCATTTGTGCGAGTTACTATATTCGGGCTAAGTCCCGAAGGCATTTGTGCGAGTTACTATATCCGGGCTAAGTCCCGAAGGCATTTGTGCGAGTTACTATAACCGGGCTAAGTCCCGAAGGCATTTGAGCAAGTAGTTATATTCGGCTAAATCCCGAAGATGCTTGGGTTTGGAAGTGAGCAAGCTTGCTGTAAATTTCAAATTAATACGCTCATAAAATCCAAACGATGAGGTATGTTTCGTATATGCATCGAAAAAGCCGATTCGTTTTAAATAGTATTCGTTCAATTGATTAACGAATTTTCGGCCTTTAGTTAGGTTTGATACCTTGTGAATGAATATATTGATTGAAGCATGAAGTAAGTATGTTTATGAGAATGTGCATATATGAAGTTATCCATTTAGCCATATGAATGTTATACCTTAGCCGAAACTAATTTCATTATTCAAAACTTACTAAGCATTAAATGCTTACTCTGTTTCTTTGATTCTCTATTTTATAGATTTTGGTTCGCCAGCTATCGGGCTCGGGATTGTCAAAGTCGAAGTCGTCCACACTATCAAAGCCCTTTTGGTACACTTTTGGTTGAACTCTGAAAATGGCATGTATAGGACTACCCTTTTTGTTGTTGGTCATGTACCCTTTGGTTTTGTATAAATTTGGATAGCCATGCGAAAATGGCTTATATACACTTTGAGCATAGCATTATAATCGTCTTGTATGTTGTTCATTGAGAGGTATGGAAATGTTTGGTAACGATTAGCCATTGGGAATGGTTAATTATGTTTATTTTGATGCTATGTATGACAAACTCTAGTTGATTCATGGAAAACCATGAAATAGGTAAGGTTTACCTTAAAAACAGATGCAGACAGCAGCAGTGGTGTGGATTTGAAAAATCACTAACAATAGTAAGAATGGAATTAAATAGTGAATAAATTATGTTATTTAACCTTGATGAATCTATTTTCATAGGGAAGTAATGAAACGATCATATGAATAGTATTTTATGAGATTTTAAAGTTTTCGTGAAATAGGGCCAGAGCGGTTTCTGGATCCCCTGTTCGGACTTAGGAAATTCATTATAAATTAACCAGAGATAATTAGAAGTCATGCCATATATGTATAGATTCCTTTTTGAGTCTAGTTTCACTAGAAACAAACGGCATAAGTATTGAAGCCCTGTATAAGGAGTTATCTAAGTCGCAATGCAGGAAGGTCAGTGTAGTTGAACCCTGTAACAGGGGAGACTTTAACTAATAAACTGTACTAATTAGCTCGACCAAAAATTCTAGAAAAAACCTTTGTGGATGGATATATGAGTCTAGTTTCAGGGAAAAATTACAAAACTGATTTTTGAGTTTTGGAACTCAAGATATGATTTTTAAGGTGACAGTGACGCAGTTAGCCAGCTGTCTGGAAATTTTTAAAATGGACTGTGAACATACATGAATTATGTCTGTTAGCACCTCGTGGTCGCTTCCGACAACGGTCTCGGGTACGGGGTGTTACATTTCTAGTATGAAATTATTTTGAAATATTAATTAGGAGGTCTTAAATAGCAATTTTACCAATTTCTAAGTCTATGGACAAAAATTGGACATGGATGGAATTTTTGGAAAGTTTAGTAGTAAGGGCATTTTGGTCATTTAAGGGTAAAATGAATTAAAATACAAAATTAAAAGCCAATTTTGCTCATCTTCAACCCCATGGCCGAATATAGCAAGGAGAAACCATGGCTAGGGTTTTTCAAGCTTCCAAGCTCGATTGTAAGTCCATTCTAGCCCCGTTTTTTAAGTTCTTTACGTTTTTGGAGTCCCGGTAGCTCGATTAAGCTTATGCTAGCAATAATTGAACCTAGGGTTTATATTTGGAAAAATACCCATAGGTGAAATTTGTGTATTTTGGTGTTTTATGATAGAATATAAGGTTTTGAATTATGTTAGACAACTTGTGCTACTCGGTTTTAAGCGAAAACTAGCAAAAGGGCTTAATCGGTAAAAATACCTAATAGTCATAAGTACATGTTAGAGTGAGAATTTGATGTTGCCATAGAAGGGAAAAATGATCAGCATGTCATAAAACATAAGAAAATAGGCTGAAGTTTAATTTACGAGCTTTGAGGCAAAAGTGTAAATATGCAAAAGTTTAGGGGCAAAACTGTAATTTTTCCAAAATATGATTTTGGGTCAATTTGAATAATGTGAGTCCTAATTAGACTATATTTTAAATGATAGAGCAAGGAAAACTAAAATTCGGGTTAAAATGGGGAAAATACCAAGTTGTGGACGAAATGGTAAAAGTAGCCATTTTCGCATACGAGGTAAGTTCATGTGTAAATGTAGTAACATAATTGTCATTTTAAGCAATTTAATATTTTTTATATGATATGATGCTGATTATTATCATGAAATATTATGCTTTGTGGTTATTGTTGAATAATATGTAATTATGTGAATTACTTGATGAGTATGAACTATCACCGAAGTATCAATTTCGATATTCCGTGGAAGATGGCAAAGATGTGTGATCGAGGAAAATGCCCGTTTGAACCTGAGGAATAGATTAGGATACAAGTGACATGTCACTAGGATGGTTGAGCATCCGAACTCGTTGAGTTGAGTCCGAGTTCACTTATGGATGCAAATGTCCGAACTCGTTGAGTTGAGTCCGAGTTCGTGAGATGTAACTAGGCATTCGAACTCGTTGAGTTGAGTCCGAGTTCACTCATGGATGCGAACGCCTGAGCTCATTGAGTTGAGTCCGAGTTCGCTTATGGGCGGGTTACATAGTAGCTTGGCTACATATGTGGCACTTATGTGCAAACTTTCCATGTATCCGAATTATATTCTGATGTGTTCAACGGGTAAAATTTTACTCAAGCGGAGGAATACGCGAGATGAAAGGGAGGTATTGGTAAGTGTTTTGAAATGAATACTTTGAACAGGTATGTACTTAACCCTCGGGTTGAAAACTCGATATAACAACAATATGGTAAGATGATAAATGAAAAAGTGATATGAATGTCTCGGTGATGATTATGCAAATGATGTTTTATCTTTGCTTATATAGTTATGTTACTTGCTATTTGCATGTGAACTAACTAAGCATTTATGCTTACTCCCTCCTTTTCATTCCTTGTAGTGTTGACAAGCCAGCTCGGAAATCGGAAACGGTCAGAGGCACGCTCACACTGTCCGTATACCATCTTGGCATAATGGCTTGTATATTTTGAGTATGGCATGTATAGCATTATAATCATTTTGTGTATATGGTCTTATGATATGGTTATTGAGTGGTATGGAAATGCTTGGTAATGATTAGCCATTGGAATGGCTAATCATGATCATATTTGGTGTTATGTATGCTAAAGTGATAGCTAATCCATGGAAACCATGAAATAGGTAAAATTTATCATAAAATAGATTCAGACAGCAGCAGTGACGTGAGTTTGAAAAATCACTAAAAATAGTAGAGATACAATTAGATGATGGATGATATATGGAATTGAAGAATTATGAGTCTATTTTCATATGGATGGAACAAAACAGGTATA
This sequence comes from Gossypium hirsutum, assembly GCF_007990345.1. Taxonomy (NCBI): domain Eukaryota; kingdom Viridiplantae; phylum Streptophyta; class Magnoliopsida; order Malvales; family Malvaceae; genus Gossypium; species Gossypium hirsutum. Next base: position 65,758,620 of record NC_053426.1, read on the forward strand.
TGAGTTATATTTTATGAGATGTTTAAATTTTTGTGAAACAGGGCCAGAGCAATTTCTGGATCCCCTGTTCTGACTTTTGAAATTCACCATAAATTGTTCAAAGATAATTAGAAGTCATAATTTATATGTACAGATTCCTTATTGAGTCTAGTTTTATTAGAAGCAAACAGTATAGTCATTGAAACTCTGTACAGGGAGATATATGATTCGTAATACACAGAGGTCAGAGCAGTCAAACTCTGAAACAGGGGAGACTTTAACTAATAAACTGTACTAATTTACTCGACCAAAAATTCTATAAAAAAATTAGTAAATAGATATATGAGTCTAGTTTCAGGGAACATTTACAGAATTGGATTTTGAGTTTTGTAACTCGAGATATGAATTTTTAAGTGACTATGACGCAGATTGTTAGCTTGACTGAAAATTTTAAAAATAAATTGTTTGAGCTGTTTAAGTAATGAATTAAGTCTATTAACACCTCGTGTTTGACTCCGGCGACGGTCTCGGGTACGGGCCATTACACACAGATCATCACCCCATCACACCAATATATTCAACACTTAGTGCCTCATCGATATGTCTGAAGTATAATGTGATTCGTGCCTCGTTGGTATAAACCAATGTAAAATATATAAATGTGCCTAACACCTCATTACTACGTTCGAAATATAATATGCGCTCCACGCCATATCAATATAAACAAAGGTAAAATATTGTACACTAATCCGATGGTAGGCCAACTATACTTGACCCAATTTGATATCTTTAATAGGGTATTCGATATTTAAAAACATTCATGTTTCAAATGTTATAAACTATTACTTGCCAATTTCATATCATTCTCAAATCAATTTCATATAAAGTCAACATGGCAACTGACATTATTCATATATTCAATACTTATTGAATTCATCTTTTCACTTATAATATATCACATTTATCTCATATCCATAGTTATTTGCTTCAAACCCAATAAACATACAATTATACAAAGTTTCATTATATTGCAACAATTAACCAAACACAAAACACTTAGCAAATCACGAGAAAAAGTAGTGTTATCATCTTAATAAAGCTATTATGTAACAAGCCACATATATATTTGTTGGAAAATCAGGTTTGGAAAACGCAACGGAAAATAAATTCAGGAAAAATCAAGGTTAAAAAAAATTACAAAACAAGAACTTGGTTGTGATATCTAAAGTAATAAACACTTAATCAAAATTGTATCTTTTCAGTTCATTTAGAATGACTGCTTTGACCAAGTAATCTTCTCTACTATCCTCAAGCTCACATTTGCCGAGTGCGCTTGACTCGAATAAAAAAAAATTCACAAAAATTACTAGTGGGATAATTTCACAATTTGTCTAAAATTTTGGACTAAGTTGTAAATAAGAAAAATATCTCTAGAAATTTTCTGAAATAATTTCTTCAGAGAACTATCTCTCTACAACTTTCTCTTGAATTCAAGTGTATGTAAATAATGACCCAAAGCTCTCTTTATATAGGGAGAGTTTAGAGAGTTCAACTATAATTAAACTTAATTACTTTAATATTAAATTTAATCTAATATTTATCTTGATAAATATTAGATTAAATTTAATATTAAATCTTATTAAATTAATAGAATACTTATCTACAAGTAAAACATTAAATTAATAAAATACTATTAAGATAAGTATTAAGTTAAATTTAATATTAAATATTTTAAAATATTATTATTTTTGGAATAGTTAATCTAAAATCAAATTCTCTAGTAAAGTCCTAGTAGAAGTGTTATTCTTCCACTGCTTAACCACCAAAAGCCCATCGTCACTGACCTTTTTTCAGCCACCAGAATGCTATCATTAAAGCCACTGACACCCTGAACTGGTTTGGTTTTTTCCAGTTTGGTCTGGGTCAGTGATGGCCCGACTGGTCTGGTCTAGCCACTAGTTGCACATAGGTCTAGTTTCACATACCAAGACTAGTTAGACTAGTTTTTTTATGATCTCAAATCCAATTTTCAAGTTAAATTACCTATTCGACCAATTATCTAACTTGAAAATTAATTTCCAAAAATATCATAATAATTTAATTAATTTGATTAATTTAATTTTACTTGATTAAAATTAATTTTCCCAAAAATCACTTAGATTTTCCAAATTAATTTTTCAATAAAATTTTTAATCAAATTCTCTAGTTTAACAATTCTTACAATCTCCCAATTTAATTCCACATCGAATAAATTGACTTAATTAAATTATTTCCTAAGTCATAGAATTTTCTTCTAATTCAAATACAATCCGATCAAGCTTTTGTTGAGCTAGCGGAGGCACCAATCAGACGTATACAATTAGGCTATAGTAATTGCAATTATTTGTAGAAGCATCGTTCTAATTATTCGTAATTACTTAATCATGGAGTCAGTCTACAAGAAGTACACTCATTAAAAATTCCTTATTGTATATTCTTTACAAAAGAAATTCATCCAATTGTTTTGTCCAATGACCTTGTCATGTATGTGTTACCCTCATATGATATCCTTGATTCCTTTGAGTTAAATATGTTCACTCAATACAATCCTATTTTATCTTATTGTTACTATTGTTTCTTTTTAATGGTTAATATGATAACTGTGAACAAATTACTATGATAAATTGCTCGTTTGAGAACAAGCAATCCATGGCCATGTTCCATATTTATCAACCTACACAATGCCAATGAGAGGATATCGTTAACTCTTTAATTGAGCTATGAATTCCACTGTTGCTAGTAAAGTCATGTCATACACAAGTCATGTACCCAACATACTAGCTATCGGCTCGATCATCTTTAGACCATAAGCCTTCACCTATATCAAAGCATATGAGTTACATACGCATGGTCAGTGACTAACTCAGGATTTATGTAAATCATACCATGAATGCCACAAGTGAATTAATTCACAAATGAATTTAGAATTAATTCATCTTGGGTCCAGTTCAATGTATCATTTAGCCAATGAATACATATATGTCTCTACCCGTGGAGTCAGCTGCTCGGATAGCCAAGACTAGCCATCTCCTCAATTGGAATTGTAGATGACATAATAATCCTTCTCAGTATTTGAATCAAATGCACTCTTTCATTCTTTTACAGGATTATAGACTCGTTTAGATTATCTACTGAAATAAGTTATCTTTCTTGCAATGTAAATTGTAACAACTCATTTTCAGTGAAATCAGAATAGTAGTTTTGGGACCACAAATTTGAGTCAGAAAGAAAAATTATTTTAATATTACTGTATGAATTGCATTATGATAGAAATGACGTATGAAAATTGTAATACCCCTTACTCGTGTTTGACACCGGAATAGGGTACCAGGCATTACCAAACTGAAATGCAAGCAAACTTACATTTTCGAGTCATAAAATTTTGTCCAAATTAAAAATTTTTGAAATTTAGCATAAAGTCCCTAACACGAGGCTACGAGGCCAAAAACATGCTTTAGAATCAGTTCAAGACTGAACCGAGAACTTTAGAAAATTTTTTAATGTTTTAAGGGCCAGATGCTCGTGTGGCTTGAGACACAACCGTGTGGGCAGGCCGTGTGGTCACACACCCCCGTGTCCCTAACCCGTGTAACTCTCTATTTGTCACCCAAGAATAAATTGAAGTCAGACGGCCAAGACACACGCCCGTGTCCCGAGGTCGTGTCCTTCACACAGTTAAGACACATGGCCGTGTCTCATGCCCGTGTGCTCGGTACTGAACATTCTGTTTTGCAACAATTTAGGTGCAGGGGACACACGACCAGATCACATGCCGATAGGGCTGAACGTGTGTCACACATGGCCTGGACACATGCCTGTCTGTCTACCTATGTGGACAAAAACAAAGCTATTTACCAAGCCATTTTGTCACCCTCACTTGCACACATTTACACAACATCACATGACATAAATTCAAGCATGTAAGATCAACCAAACCATTTACAATTATGAACATCACATACCAATACCATATCAACATTTATCACATACAACATTTATCATGCCATAAATCATTCATGTCAATTTCACCTACATTGGGCTTCATTTAACTACTTTCTAGTTACCTTATTGTACACACTAATTTATCATCTCGTCAATAGACCACATTACCAAACATTTCACATTCATGCCATAAATCACATTTCCAAGCAATTCACATTCACCAAGCATACCATGATCATATCACCAAAGGCATTGACATATATATGAATATCTTAGGCTTACAACCATGTTAGCCAGATAAGCCAGTTTACGTGACCAAATATCAAAAGAAGCCTTTGACCCATACAAGCCAATACATTTGTAACAATCCAGTTTAGACCCTAGTAGGAATAGTGGTTTCAGGACCACAAATTTGAGTCAAAAAAATATTTTAATATTATTTTCTGTGCTTATTATATTTGAATTGATATATGTGAAAATTTCGTATGAAAATTTGATTGTTTGTGTGCTTAATTTGATAAAAGGATCTAATCGCGTAAAATGTAAATGCGGTTTTCTATTTGAATAATGGTCGAATTGATGTGTCTTTATATTTGAGAGGCCTTTATGTGGTAATTATACCTTTATATATATTAGTGGACATTTTTGGACACTTACTTAAGTGTTCTTAAAGATTATTATAAAGGTTAAATTAGTAATTAATATAATAAAGGTTTATATAATATAACAACATGAATTTTGGCTATCATTTTAAGACCACCTAGCTAGAACTACCAAAGGAAAAGAAAGAAAAACTCAAGCTAGGGTTCAGCCTTTGTCTTCTTTGATTAAGATATGTGTTTTTCTCAATTTTTGATAATTTCTAAGTTTTTGCGATCATTGCTTCGTGTTCTATCAAGCCCATGCCTAAATTTTTTATTTTGATGATGAATTTGAATTATGTCATTGATGAAATTGTGAGCTTTATGATGTTAGTTGATGGAAAATGAAAGATATGTTTTGGGTTAACATGTTTTGTCTTTGAATTTTGATGAATTTGAGTATTTTGGACTAATTTCTAAAAATGTGAAATTGAGGGACTAAAATGTGAATTAAATGAAATATATGGCCTTAAATGAGCTAAGTGAATATTCGGCCAAGTATATGTATAAAGAAATTATGTGTATTTTGTGATTTTGAGAATTAGGGACTAAAGTGTTAAAATGTGAAAATGTGAGGGCTAATTTGTAAAAACTGCTAAAATGTGTATATGAATTTAGTAGAATGATTTTTTGAATAAAATATTTAAATTTGAATGTGTTTAGGTCAAGAACCAAAGAAAACGAAATTAGATCGAGGAAAGTCAAAAGTCGTTGAATAGCCGTTCATTTTCGTACGAGGTAAGTCAATTTATAAATAAATGTGTTAAATTGAATTATTATTGCTTATAGGATATTTGAATTGTGGTGAATGAATATGAGAGCAGAATATATGAAATCCGAGAAAGTTTCGATAATGTGAATACGTCCGAAAAGTCGCATTCGAACCATAGGAATAGTTAGGATACATATGTCATGACATAGGATTTCTAATATGTGATCTTGTGTAAGACCATGTTTGGGACATTGGCATCGATTTGAGATTTACGTGTAAGACCATGTCTGGGACGTCGGCATCGTATTTGATTTCGTGTAAGACCCTGTCTGGGACAGTGGCATCGATATCTGATTACATGTAAGACCACTTCTAGGACGTTGGCATTGTACGAGTTTTTTGAGCTATACGCGTATCCTATTTGTTTCCGTATGATTCAACGGGCATTATGAGAAATGAATAACTATATGAATGTGCATCTGATTCAGATACGTTTGAAACGTATAAAATGGCTGAGAATGAAAGGTAGGTATTTGTACAATTATGGACTTATGACTGATGTAATTGAATTATGAACAAATGAGTAATAGGAGACTAATGGATAAGTGATTATATTTTGCTATGAGTTACATGAATGAATTGTGTTATGTGATAAGTTTATTTGTATATGGCTTACTAAGCTTACTTTGTGTGTGTTTTCCATTGTTTTATAGTAATCGAAGCTATTGGGAGCTCGAGAATCGTCGAGGATCATCACCACACTATCGAACTTTATTTTGGTACCCTTTTTGGAAATCATTTATCAAAGTATGGCATGTATAAGCTAGAATTATTGTGGTATGTTTTGAGATGGGTATATCATGCCATGTGATATGGCTTGAATACGGTTAAACTTATGGTTTGATTTTGATATATGATATGTGATGCAAAAATGGTCAATTTGATAAGTTTGGTAAGTGATTTTGGTATGTTTTAGTTTGAATAATATGGATGAAGTTGATTGGTAATTATATGACATAAGTGATGTATGTTTTGTGTTTGAACTTGCTTAAAATTATGGTGAAACTAATGCTTGTTGTTATGACCCAAAAAGGGTGGCAGAATTGGCTTTGCAAATGGCCTATTTTTGTCTACACGGGCAGAGACACGAGCGTGTGTCTCAGTTCTGTGCGACACACGGTCATGTTACACGGCCGTGTGTCCCTAGAGGTAGTTCTACATTTTAATGTCAGTCTTGAGCACAGCCTAGACACACGGGTGTGTCTGGTTGCTGTGTGAGGCACACACCTTTGGTACATGGGCATGTGTAGCCATTTTCAAGGGTACACAGGCTGGACACAAGGGCGTGTGGTTACCCATGTGACCCAAGTCAATTTTGACCATGGCCAAGGCACACGGGCATATCTCCGGGTGTGTGGTATAAGTCAGTATGTATGCCCTGTTTTGCCATGGTTTAGACACACTGGCGTGTCTAAAGCCATATGAGGCACACGGCCTGCTCACACGGGCATGTGTCCTTTTTAACTTAGAAAATATTTGAGTTTTAGAAAAATTTTGTATGTGTTCGGTTTAGTCCTAACCTCTCCCTAATGCATGTTTAAGGTTTTGTTGACCTAAGAAAAGGACTTTACGTTGGTATTTGATTATGATTTAATGATGTATGACTTTTGATTTTGAAATGATTGCGAAATGTTTCGATGTCTGATAATGCCTCTTAACCCTAGTCCAGTGATGGATACGAGTTAGGGGTGTTACATTTGGTTGGTACCAGAGCCACAGTTTAGTCGAGTCTAGGACTAACGTAGCGTATGTGAGTCTCACTATACATGCCATATTTGTAAACTGTGATAGTGTGATGATTTATATAGTAAATGGATCCCGAACAAGTCGTAGATGAAGATGTTGAAAGTAATGCACTTGCTTCCACTCAAGAGGCAGTGCCATCTGATTCTAGACCCGTGACTAGTAGCCACGAGGGAGAGGCTAAGTAAGACGTTGATATGAGTGGTTTCGAGAGAACAAGTCACTTGGGATTTCTTTCAACCAGAATTCAGATAGAAATACATCAGTCAAAGATTCATCGATCAGAAACGTAAAGAGTTTCTTGAGCTTAAACAAGGCCGTATGCTAGTTACAAAATACGAGCGAGAATTTGTGAGATTGAGCCAGTAGGCACGGGAATGTGTCTCGACTGAAGCAATAATGTGCAAGAGATTTGAAGATGTCTTGAATAAAGACATCAAGTTATTAGTCGGGATTCTGGAAATAAAAGAATTTGTAGTACTTGTTGACTTAGGAAAGAGAAAAGAAAAGCTAACTTAGAAGCTAGAGATACGAGAAAGAGATTCACAAGTAAATCATTTCAGTCTGTTTCAAAGAAATTCTGAGATGATTTTAGCCGTTCAAAGGCTAATATGGGACATTCGAGTAGAGATTGTGCTAGATCGCATTCGAGTTTTAGAGCTCCAGCTACTTCTGTTGCAAGTGTTGGAAATGTCTGATCCGATCGACTCGAGTGTAGACATTGTGGTAAAAAAACAGGGAAGTTGTAGATTGAATGACCGAGCTTGCCTCAGATGTGGATCCCTAGATCACTTTATCCATGAATGGCTTGAGTCTGTAGAGCAAGAGATTGTGTAAAATCTGAGGCCGAGTGGCAATACAACTCGAGGTAGACTGCCCAGAAATACGGGTAATGTAAGTGGCAGTCAGAAGGGAACTAAAGATACAGCTGTTCGATCTGAGGCTAGAGCACCTGCCAAAGCCTACGCTATCCGAGCTCATGAGAAAGCTTCGCCCCTTGATGTTTTAACTGGTACTTTTAGACTTTACGATACTTCTGTGATTGCATTGATAGATCCCAGATCAACACATTCTTATATATGCATGAACTTAGTGAGTAGTAAGACTTTGCTTGTGGAGTCTACTGAATTTGTAATTAGAGTATCAAACCCCTTAGGTCGGTGTGTTTTGGTTGATAAAGTGTGTAAGAATTGTCTGTTGATGATTGGAGATTCATGTTTTCTGGCGGATTTGATGTTATTACCATTCGATGAATTTGATATAATTCTGGGTATGGATTGTTTAACATTCCATGATGCTATTGTAAACTGCAAACGGAAAACTATCGATTTGAGATGTCAGAATGATGAGATTACGTGGATTGAGTCTAATGATCTGAATAGTTTACAGGTAATGATTTCTTCGATTTTAGCTCAGAAATATGTGAGAAAGGATTGTGAAGCTTACTTTTCTTATGTGATTGATTTGAAAGTGACAGAAAAGAAAATTAAATCAGTGCTTATTGTCTATGAATTCGCTGATGTGTTTCCTGAAGAACTTCTGGGATTACCTCTGATTCGGGAAGTTGAGTTTGGCTTTGAATTAGTGCCAAAGAATACTCTGATTTCGATAGATCCGTATAGAATGGATCCGACCGAGTTAAAAGAATTAAAGTCTCAATTACAAGAGTTAATTGATAGAGGATTTGAAAGATCGAACTTTTCCCCCTGGGGTGCTCCTGTTCTATTTGTGAAAAAGAAAGATGGTACGATGAGAATGTGCATTGATTATCGTCAGTTGAACAAAGTGACTATCCCTCTGCCCAGAATTGATGATTTGTTTGATTAGTTGAAAGGAACTACCGTGTTTTCAAAGATAGATCTCAGATCGGGTTATTATCAGTTGAGAGTAAAAGATTCAGACATTGCAAAAACTGCTTTCTGAACGAGTACAGACACTATAAGTTTTTAGTTATGCCTTTTGAATTAACGAATGCACCTACTGTTTTTATGGATTTGATGATCAAAATTTTTAGACCGTAATTTGATAGATTTGTTGTTGTATTCATTGATGACATATTGATATATTCTCGTAATGAATTTGAACATGCTGAACATTTGAGAATAGTGCTACAGACTTTGCGTGATAAGCAGTTGTATGCAAATTTTAGCAAATGTGAATTTTGGTTACGAGAAGTTAGTTTTCTGGGACACGTTGTATCAGCATCTAGTATCTGAGTTTATCTGAGCAAAATTTCAGCTATCTTGGATTGGAAGCCTCCAAGAAGTGTTTCTAAAGTTCATAGTTTTTTGGGACTTGCCGGTTATTATAGATGATTTGTGAAAGGCTTTTCTATGATTGCTACTCTATTGACGAAATTGTTTCAGAAAGATGTGAAATTTGAATGGTCTAAAAAGTGTCAGAAAAGTTTCGATTAGTTGAAAGCCCTATTGACTAAAGCTCCAGTGTTGGTACATCCAAAATCTGGTAAAGAATTTGTAATATATAATGATGCATCGTTGAATCTGGGTTGTGTTTTGATGGAGGAAGGGAAAGTCATAGCTTGTGCCTCGAGACAGTTAAAGCTGGACGAAAAGAATTATCCGACACACGACCTAGAATTGGCGGCTATTGCGTTTGCCTTGAAGATTTGGCGCCACTATCTGTTTGGTGAGAAATGTCATGTTTATTTTGATCATAAAAGTTTGAAATATCTGATGACTCAGAAAGATTTGAACCTGGGACAAAGAAGATGGTTAAAACTGTTAAAAGATTATGAGCTTGTTATTGATTATCATCCAGGAAAAGCAAATGTTGTTGCTGATGCTTTGAGTCAGAAATCATTGTTTGCATTGCGTGCGATGAATACTCATTTAGTTCTGTCCGATGATGGTTCGATTTTAGCCAAATTGAAAGCAAGACCGTTGTTTTTATAATAGATTATTTATGCTCAAAAAGTTGATAATGAGATAATAGAAAACGAGCTCAGTGTGATTTGGATTCTGATTCTGAATGTCAAATTAATAGTGACGATTGTTTGAGATTCTGAGGTCAGATTTGTATTCTGAGAAATTTAGAGTTGATTCAGATAATTTTGAATGAAGCTCACAATAGTCATTTATCTGTACATCCAGGTAGTACAAAAATGTATAATGATCTAAAATAGCATTACTGGTGGTCTGGAATGAAAGAAATAACTCTGACTTTGTTTAGAAATGCTTGATCTGTCAGCAAGTTAAAGCTGAACATCAGGTGCCATCTAGTTTGTTACAACCAATTATGATTCCAGAGTGGAAATGGGATAGAATAACAATGGATTTTGTTTTGAGTTTTCCCTTATATCTGAGAAAGAAAGTTGCGATTTGGGTTGTAGTTGACCGATTGATGAAATCAACTCATTTTATTTTGGTACAATCTAATTACTCGCTTGATAAATTAGCTGAGTTATAAATTTCTGATATTGTAAGGTTACATGGGGTGCTATTATTTATTGTGTCAGGTAAAGGTCCGAGATTCACTTCGCGATTTTGGAAGAAACTACAAGAGGCTTTAGCTAGAAATTACACTTCAGTACTGCTTTTCATCTGTAGACGGATGGTCAATTTGAGCGAATTATTCAGATTCTTTAGGATATGTTGAGATGTTGCATTCTTGAGTTTGAAGGTACGTGGGAATAGTATTTGCCATTGATTGAATTTTCTTATAATAATAGCTTTCAATCGAGCATTAAAATGGCACCGTACGAAGCCTTATATGGTAGATAATGTCGTATACCATTGTATTGGTCAGAGCTCAGTGAGAATAAGATTCACAGGATTGATTTGATAAAAGAGACTGAACAGAAAGTAAAAACAATCCAAGAAAGTCTGAAAGCAGCTTTTGATCATCAGAAATCATATGTAGATTTGAAACGAAAAGATTGAATTTGAGATCAGCGACAAAGTCTTTCTAAAAGTGTCTCCATGGAAAAAAGTACTCCGATTCGGCAGAAAAGGCAAATTGATTCCAAGGTTCATTGGGCCGTATGAGATTATAAAGCGCATCGGACTAGTTGCATATAGATTGTTATTGCCACGTGAGCTAGAAAAGATTCATAATGTGTTGCACGTATTGATGCTTCAACGATACAGATCTGATCCTTCACATGTGATTTCTCCATCTGAGATAGAAAATCAGTCTGATATGACCTATGAAGAAGAACCGATCTGTACCTTGGTTCGCAAGATTAAAGAATTGAGAAATAAGAAAACTCTGTTAGTAAAATTAATGTGGCATCGACATGGTGTTGAAGAGACTACGTGGGAGCCCGAAGATGCTATGAGACAACAATATCCAAATCAGTTCAACAGTAAGATTTTTGGGATGAAAATCCCTAAGGGGGAGAGTTGTAACAGCCCGGTTTAGACCCTAGTCGGAATAGTGGTTTTGGGATAACAAATTTGAGTCAGAAAAATATTTTAATATTATTTTCTATGCTTATCATATGTGAATTGATATCTGTCAAAATTTTGTATGAAAATTTGATCGTTTGTGTGTTTAATTTGATAATAGGATCTAATCGCGTAAAATGTAAAAGTAGTTTTCTATTTGAATAATGGTCGAATTGATGTGTCTGTATATTTGAGAGGTCCTTATGTGGTAATTATACTTTTATATATATTAGTGGACATTTATGGACACTTACTTAAGTGTTCTTAAAGATTATTATAAAGGTTAAATTAGTAATTAATATAATAAAGGTTAATATAATATAACGACATGAATTTTGGCTATCATTTTAACACCTCCTAGCCAAAACTACCAAAGAAAAAAAAAGAAAAACTCAAGCTAGGGTTCGGCCTTTGTCTTCTTTCATTAAGGTATGTGTTTTGCTCAGTTTTTAATAATTTCTACGTTTTTTTTATCGTTGCTTTGTGTTCTATCAAGCCCATGCCTAAGTTTCTGATTTTGATGATGAATTTGAATTATGTCATTGATGAAATTGTGAGCTTTATGATGTTAGTTGATGGAAAATGAAAGATATGTGTTGGGTTAATATGTTTTGTCTTTTAATTTTTGATGAATTTGAGTATTTTGGACTAATTTGTGAAAATGTGAAATCGAGGGACTAAAATGTGAATTAAATGAAATATATGGGCTTATATGAGCTAAGTGAATATTTGGCCAAGTATATGTATAAAAAAAATTGTGTATTTTCTGATTTTGAGAATTAGGGACTAAAGTGTTAAAATGTGAAAATGTGACGTGTAATTTGTAAAATTCCCTAAATATGTGTATATGAATTGAGTAGAATGATTTGTGGAATAAAAGAGTTAAATTTGAATGTGTTTGGATTAAGAACCAAAGAAAACGAAATTAGATCGGGGAAAGTCGAAAGTCATTAATAGTCGTTCGTTTTCGTACGAGGTAAGTCGATTTACAAATAAATGTGTTTAATTGAATTATTATTGCTTATATGATATTTGAATTGTGTTGAATGGATATGAGAGCTGAATATATGAAATCCATAGAAGTTCCGATAATGTCTCGACGTCCGAAAAGTCCTGTACGAACCATAGGAATAGTTAGGATATATATGTCATGACATAGGATTTTCGATTTGTGATTTCATGTAAGACCACGTTTGGGACGCTGGCATCGATTTGAGATTTACATGTAAGACCATGTCTGAGAAATCGGCATCGTATTTGATTTCGTGTAAGACCCTGTCTAGAAGAGTGGCACCGATATTTGATTACATGTAAGAGCATGTCTGGGACATTGGCATTGTACGAGTTTTCTGAGCTATATGCATATCCTATTTGATTCCGTAGGTTCAACTGGCATTCCAAGAAACGAATAACTATATGAATGTGTATCGAATTCAGGTACGTTTGAAACGTATAACATGGTTGAGAATAAAAGGTAAGTATTTTTACAATTATGGACTTATGATATATGTAATTGAATTATGAACAATTGAGCAATAGGAGACTTATGGATAAGTGATTATATTTTGCTATGAGTTACATGAATGAATTGTGTTATGTGATATGTTTATTTGTATATGGCTTACTAAGCTTTTGAAAACTTACTTTGTGTGTGTTTTCTATTGTTTTATAGTTATCGAAGCTATTGGGAGCTCGGGGATCATTGAGGATCATCACCACCCTATCGAACATTATTTTGGTACCCTTTTTGGAAATGTATATATCAAAGTATGCCATGTATAGTGTAACAGTCTGGTTTAGACCCTAGTCGGAATAGTGGTTTTGGGACCAAAAATCTGAGTCAAAAAATATTTAAATATTATTTTCTATGCTTAATATATGTGAATTAGAATGTGTGAAAAATTCATACAAAAATTTGAGCGTTTGTGTGCTCAATTTGTGAAAAGGACCTAATCACATAATATGTGAAAGTTGCCTGCTACTTGTTAAAGTTCTTAATTGACTTGTCTTATTATATACGAGGTCCTTATGTCGTTATTATGCCATTTTCATGGTAAGTGGACAATTATAGCCTTATATGTTAATGTTTGAATGATTTTTAATGATGGGCAAAATGGTAAATGATGTATTATTAAGTAATTAATTAAAAAAACATGAATTTGGTGTTATTATCATCATCCTTGCCAAAAATTGAAGAAAGAAATTAGGGTTCTTGAGCTTTGAACATTCGACACTTACAAGCATCAATTAGGTATGTGTTTTTGATCGATTTTTGATAATTTCTACGTTTTTTGTGATCGTTGCTTAGTATACTATCAAGCCCATGTCCTAATTTATGAAATTGTTAATGATTTTGAGTTATGCCATTTTTGATAATGTGAGCTTTGTGAAGTTTGATGATAGCATACGAAAGATATGTATTAGATTACTAAGTTTTGTCTTTGAATTTTTGATGAATTTGAGTAAAATGGGATAAATTATGAAATTTGTAAATTGAGGGACAAAAATGTGAAATAAATGAAATGTGTGGACTTGTATGAGTGCCATGAATATTCAGCTAAATATAAGTATAAAGAAATTTTGTGTATTTTGTGATTTTATGAATTAGGGACTAAATTGTTAAAATGTGAAAATGTGAGGGCTAATTTGTAAAATGCCCTAAATGTGTGCTTTTGGATTGATTTGTATGAATGTGAGTTTGAATAAGTTAAATTTGAATTTATATACATCAAGAATTAAAGAAAACGAAATTAGATCGGGGAAAGTCGAAAGTCGTCGAGTAGCTGAAACCGTCTATCTAAATTTGTACGAGGTAAGTCTATATACAAATAAATGCATTTGAAATGGTTTTTTATGCTTATATGCTATTGAATAATGATAAATGGCTTTATGCCTTGAATATGAGATATCTGAGAAAGTATTGACAAAATTCTGACGTCCGAAAAGTCTCGTACGAACCCTAGGAATAGTTAGGATACATATGTCATGACATAGGATCCAATATGTGTTTTCATGTAAGACCACATATGGGACGTTAGCATCGACTTATAATTTACGTGTAAGATTATGCCTGGGACATTAGCATCGTATTTGATTTCATGTAAGACCCTGTTTGGGACAGTGGCATCGATATTTGATTACATGTAAGACCACATCTGGGATGTTGGCATTGTACGAGCTTTCCGAGCTATCTGCATATCCTTATGGTTCCGAACGGTTCAATGGGCATTCAAAGAAAATAGATGATTATGTGAATTTGTATCCGACTCTGGTACATTTGAATTGTATACCATGTTTGAGAATGAAAGGTAAGTATATGTGCTTTGGTAAATATATGATCGAAGCATGAGTTACTGTGAGAATGAGTTATGATATGTATATGTGAATTATGTTCAAATGAAACATAAGAGATATATGTTTAAGTGAATGTATTTTTCCTTTAATTATATGAATGAAATGATGTTAATTGTTAAGTTTATTCGTATATGGCTTACTAAGCTTTTGAAAGCTTACTTTGTGGGTGTTTGTATTGTTTTAAAGATTTTGTAGCTATCGAAAGGTCAAGAATCGTCGAGGATCATCACCACACTATCAAGCTCTATTTTGGTACATTTTGGAAAGTGTAAATTCGGGAAGTATGGCATGTATAGGCTAGAAATAGTTGATTATGTGTTGCGAATCTAGCCATGTGATTTGGCTTGGTTTTGGTTGTATTTATAAATGAGTTTTTGGTATGAATTATATGATGCAATATTATCTATGTGAAGTGTTTTGGATGGCCAAGAGAGTTCGTAAATTTGGTAAGTTTTTGGTAATGTGCCTAGTATGGAATTTGGTAAGGTTTTGGCATGAGATTTAATTGTATGATTAGATATTCTGAAACCATATGTTTTGGTATTATTTTGACTTATGGAATGACATGTTTTGGTATGTGACAGCCCTAAATTGACCCTAGTCGGGAAGTGGTTTCGGGACCGCTAAACTGAGTCACCGAAGTATTTGAATGTGATAATTATTGTCTAGAATATGTGAATATGAATGTGTGAAAGTTTTAAGCTTCGATTTAGTCGATTGCATGTGAATTTAGTTAATAGGACTTATGTGTGACACTTTTGAAATGTGATAGGTTAATCTATAAGGACCTATCAAAGCATGTAGTGAAAATAATGGTTTTGCATGTCAAATACTCCTTTTTTTTATACATAGTGGCCGGCCATGATGAAGCATATATTAGAATATGTGGTAAATTTCCATGAAGTGGTCATTATTTTATGTAAAAGAAAGGAAATAATAAAAGAAAAAAAGAATGAAAAGGTGATGAAAACAAAAGAAGAAATCGGTTCTTCTTGGCCGAATGAAGAGATGAAGAAATAAGGGGAACTTGCCAAAAGAAATTCGGCATTCTTCTTTAGCTAGTAAGAGGTAAGTTTTGAATTGCTGATTTAGTTTTATGATAGGTTAAGTTAGTAATTGGATGCACTCATAGTAATGTTAAGAAAGTTGGAGCTTTTATGGTGGTTTGGGCATCATGCCGTGAATCTAAGTGTTAACATTGGAGGTCATTTTCATGTTGTATGGGATAAAAGGGGGATGATAGTATGGAATGAAGATTTTTGAATAAGTAGGTTAGTAGCACTTGGTACATTCGGTTACATTGAGTCTAATTAGAATGTTAATTTCTTTCTCTATGATTATTTTCCTTGTATGTTAAAGGGGTCCTTTGATGGGGCCGAATGAATTATGAAAGTCATAATAAAAAAAAATGTATGAAGTTAAGGTGCGAATTTTAGTTCGGGTGATAGGGATAATTCGGTTGAAATGTTGAGTATGGGAGTTGTCATTTTAGGTTAAGATGAAAAGAATGGTTAATAGGCATTAAAAGGTTAAATGTATGAAATTTGATGTATAATAACTTATAGGTAATTACATAAGTAAGGTTAAATTTAATTTGGTATATTCGGCCATATAGGTGTATATGTTTGTGATAATATTTTTTGTTAACTCTCGATAATCGATTGAAGGAGTAATATTGGCTTATAAGGTTGAGTTGATTCATGATGTTGTATATTAGAATTAAAAATACTTGAGACTAGGTTACCTTAATAGTGATAATACATTCGGCCTTGAAGCATTAATCAAATATTGGTTAAGGTTTTGATATTTTGAACAAGGATAGTTGTGAAATGAAGTGAAAACCATTAAATTATACACATAAGTATCCAGCAAGAAAATTAAACTACTAAATGTGTTTATTCTAGATCAAGACATCAAAGGGGGAGAATCAAACAAAGGCAAAGCAAAGATAATCGAGTAGTCGATTGGGAATCATTTCATCCAATATAAGGTAAGTCCTTAAGCACTCCTGTGAGGTTGATTAGCTTGTATATAAATAATATTAGTGAATCATAAAAGGGATTCCTTTCGTTAGGAGTTCTCTTGGAATAATTTTTCTATTTATTAATATGACCATATGTGCTATTTAAATTAAGTAAATTTCCTTATCAAAATGAGTTAACATGTGGCACTATGTGTGCGGAATTAAGTAGCACTATGTGTGCCGATTTGGGTGTTGAAGTATAAGAGAAAATCCAATGCACTGAGTGTGCGGTGTGCTATGGCACTATGTGTGCGAGTGTGACGAGCACTATGTGTGCAAATTCGATTAATAATATAAAATGAGCGTGAAAGAACGAAGTGGTAGAACTAGTAACTAAAGTATCGAACTTGAGGCATGTACTGAGTAGGTACAAATTTATCTAGTGCATCAAAATTCCATGCTTTGAGGAATCGGATCTAAATCAATTGGGTTGTTTTGGTGTTTGATTTGATTGTAGGACTTGGCATGAGATTGAATCGAAATTCTAAGAAATGATAGTGTAGCTCGGTATAGTTGGAGTAACTGATTTTTTTTCATTATTTACTTCTCTTATGATCTCTTATAATTATACGGTATGTAATGCTTATGACTTACTGAGTTATATACTCATTGGTGTGTTTATTTGTCACTTATTTAGGTTCCTTAGATCCATTTTTGTGTGCTCGGGATCACCGTCGAAGTCATCGCACCAGCTTGCAACTTTTTGGTATCTTCTTCTTAGTTGGTCTAAGAGAACATTTCGGCATGTAAAGGCTATTATGTTTTGTTTGAACTTTGGTATGTATACTTTTAGCCATGCGAAAATGGTGTAAATGTTAAGTTGAATTGGGTCTTATGATACTTAGTTATAAGTAACAGTTAAAGTCTATTTAATTATTATGCCGTTTGTCATGGCTAATCATTTTCGGTGTTACACTCATGATATGGTTATTGAGTAGTAAGGAAATGCTTGGTAATGATTAGCCTTGGGTATGGCTAGTCATGATCATACTTGGTGATATGCATGCTAAATTAATCTAATAGAAAAAAAAAATTTTACTCTAATAATAGAGGCAGACAACAGTAGTGTTGTGAAATTGAAAAATCACTAAAAAATAGTAGAAATGTAATTAAATAATGGATAAATTATCAAATCGAAGCTCGACGAGTCTATTTTTACATGGAAGAAGTAAAACAAGTATATGAGCTATACTGTATGAGATATTTAAAATCTTGTGAAACAGGACCAGAACGATTTCTGGATCCCCTGTCCCAAATTTAGAAATTCACCATAAATTCTACAAAGATAATTAGAAGTCATACTTTATATGTACAGATTCCATATTGAGTCTAATTTTATTAGGGACAAACGGAATAGTCATTCAATCTCTGTACAGAGAGATATCTGGTTTGTAATATACAGAGATCAGAGTAGTCGAAGCCTGAAACAGGGGAGACTTTAACTAATAAACTGTACAAATTGGCTTGACCAAAAATTCTAGAAAACAAGTTTTAGATGGACTCATGAGTCTAGTTTCAGGAAAAATTTACGGAACTGGTTTTCGAGTTTTGTAACTCGAGATATGATTTTTAAGGTGGCAGTGACGCAGTTAGCCAGCTTGTCTGAAAATGGTAAAATGAACTGTATAAATAAATGAGTTAAGTTCGTTCACACTTTGTGTTCGACTCCGGAAACGGTCTCGGGTACGGGGTGTTACAATTAAATTGGTATCAGAGCTATGGTTTAGTCGGTTCTAGGACTACCATAGTGCGTATGAGTCTAGCTATACATGCCTTAATGTTAGTATTTGATAGTGTGATGACTTCTGACGGTCGAAATTTTTTTGTTTTGATTAGTAAATGGAACCCAATCTAGAGAGAACCTTAGCGGATGACGTTGAAAGTGTAGCGGCTGCTCCTGCGCAAGGGACACCGCCTGTTGAACCTCAATCATCCGCGAATAATCAAGATGATAGAGCAAAACAAGCCTTCTTTACCATGATGAATGAGTGGGTCGCACAATATGCCCGAACTAACTCGACTGCTCAACCATTCCCAAATTTAAATAATTTGCCTCAGGTGCCTATAATACCACCAGATACTGATCATGTAAGGCCGAGTAAACCTCCTGTGGATTTGATTAGGAAGCGCGGGGCCAAGGAATTCCGAGCCATAGCTACTGATGATGCTGAAAGGGCCGAGTTTTGGCTTGATAACACCATCCGGGTTTTTGATGAGCTGTCTTGCACACCTGATGAGTGTTTAAAGTGTGCCATATCTTTGTTACGAGACTCAGCCTACTATTGGTGGAGAACCTTGATTACTATAGTCCCGCAGGAACGAGTTACTTGGGATTTCTTCCAGACGGAATTTCGAAAAAAGTATATTAGTCAACGGTTTATCGATCAAAAACGTAAAGAGTTTTTGGAACTTAAGCAAGGCCGTATGACAGTATCTGAATACGAACGCGAATTTGTAAGACTCAGTTGATACGCTCGGGAGTGTGTAGCTGATGAAATTGCTATGTGTAAAAGATTTGAAGAAGGATTGAATGAAGATTTAAAGCTACTAGTGGGTATTTTGGAGATAAAAGAATTTGTAACACTAGTTGAACGAGCTTGTAAGGCAGAAGAACTTGGTAAGGAGAAAAAGAAGGCTGAATTTGAAACTAGAGACTTCCGTAAAAGATTGGCGAGAAAAACTTCGTTCTCAGCCGTAAAGAAGTTTAGGGAATATACTAATAAATCGAAGATGACTGCAGGAATTTCTATTAGAGAGCGACCATCAACGAACTCTCGAGCTACTTCGGTTGCTAGTGTGGGTAACAATCGTCAAGAAAAACTTGAATGTCCACAATGTGGAAGACGACACGTAGGCGAATGTTGGGGTAAGTCTACTAACAGGGCCTGTTACAGATGCGGTTCGAAGGATCACTTCATTAGAGATTGCACGGAACTTGATGAGAAAAATAAGATGCAAGGTGCAAGACATAGTGGAACAACGATTAGAGGTAGACCGCCGAGAATTTCAGGAGGTAGGGGTGGTGGCCAAAGAGGGACTTCTGATACGGCTGTTCGATCTGAGACTCGTGCTCCCGCTAGAGCATATGCCATCTGCGCACGAGAGGAGGCGTCCTCCCCTAATGTTATCAGTGGTACTTTCACTCTCTTTGATACTAATGTGATTACATTGATTGACCCTGGCTCTACTCATTCATATGTATGTGAGACTTTAGCATCCAGTAAGACTCTACCTGTTGAGTCTATTGAGTTCGTAATTCGAGTGTCAAACCCCTTGGGTCGATATGTACTTGTTGACAAAGTGTGTAAGAAATGTCCTCTGATGATCCGAGATTCCTGTTTTTCGGCCGACTTGATGCTTTTACCGTTTGATGAATTTGATGCTATTCTCGGTTTGGATTGGTTGACCGTGCATGATGCGGTTGTGAATTGTAAAAGCAAGACTATTGATTTGAGGTGTGCAAATAATGAAATAATCCGAGTTGAGTCTACTATCTTGAATGGATTGCCAACAATAATATCCTTGATGTTAGCTTAAAAATATGTGAGAAAGGGGTGTGAAGCGTATCTTGCATACGTGCTTGATAATAAAGAGCCAGAAAAGAAACTTGAATCGATACCGGTGGTTTGTGAATATCCGGATGTTTTTCCCGAAGAATTACCGGGTTTACCACCTGTTCGAGAGGTAAAGTTTGGTATTGAGCTTGTACCTGGGACTACCCCGATTTCGATAGCTCCGTATCGTATGGCACCAACCGAGTTAAAAGAGTTGAAAGCTCAATTGCAAGAGTTGACGGATAGAGGTTTCGCTCGACCAAGTTTCTCACCTTGGGGTGCACCAGTATTGTTTGTGAAAAAGAAGGACGGTACCATGAGGTTGTGCATTGACTATCGTCAGCTGAATAAGGTGATAATAAAGAATAAATATCCGCTACCGCGTATTGATGATTTGTTTGATCAACTAAAGGGAGCCTCGGTGTTTTCAAAGATAGATTTGAGATCGGGTTACTATCAGTTGCGAATTCGAGATTCGGATATACCCAAAACTGCTTTCAGAACGAGGTACGGTCACTACGAGTTCTTAGTAATGCCGTTTGGGCTCACTAATGCCCCTGCGGTATTTATGGATTTGATGAATCGGATTTTCAGACAGTATTTGGACCGGTTTGTAGTTGTGTTTATTGATGACATCTTGGTCTATTCAAGAGGTGAGACCGAACATGCTGAGCACCTGAGATTAGTGTTGTAGATTTTACGAGATAAGCAGTTAAATGCCAAGTTCAGTAAGTGTGAGTTCTGGTTAAGAGAGGTTAGCTTCTTGGGTCATGTGGTATCTGCATCGGGTATTCGAGTTGATCCAAGCAAAATTTCAGCCATACTTAACTGGAAGCCTCCGAGAAATATTACTGAGGTTTGAAGCTTTTTGGGACTAGCCGGCTACTACAGACAGTTTGTAAAGGGTTTCTCGATGATAGCCACACCACTGACGAAGCTACTTCAAAAAGATGTTAAGTTCGAATGGACGGAAAAATGTCAGAAAATTTTCGATCAACTGAAAACTTATTTGACTGAAGCTCCAATTCTAGTGCAGCCCGAATCAGGCAAAGAGTTTGTCATTTATAGTGATGCATCCCTACTTGGGTTGGGTTGCGTATTGATGCAAGAACGTCGAGTTGTGGCCTATGCGTCGAGACAACTGAAGCCACATGAGAAGAATTGTCCAACCCATGATCTCGAACTAGCTGCCATTGTGTTCGCCTTGAAAATATGGCGACATTACTTATTTGGTGAGAAGTGCCATGTATATTCGGATCACAAAAGTCTCAAATATTTGATGACTCAAAGAGACTTGAATCTGCGACAAAAGCGTTGGCTTGAGTTGTTGAAAGATTATGAGCTTGTCATTGATTATCACCTGGGAAAGGCTAACGTGGTTGCGGACGCCTTAAGCCGGAAATCACTGTTTGCTTTATGAGTGATGAATGTACACTTGTCTATTCTACCCGACAATGTGTCAGTAGCTGAATTAAAGGACAAACCATTATTGATTCATCAAATTCGTGAAGCTCAGAAAGTCGATGATGAATTGGTTGCAAAACGGGCTGAATGTGTTCCGAATATGGAATCAGAGTTTCAAATTGATGATGACGATTGTTTAAGGTTCAGAAGTCATTTGTGCGTTCCAAGAAATTCAGAACTCATTTCGATGATTTTGAACGAAGCTCATTGTAGCCGAATGTCAATTCACCCAGGGAGTACGAAAATGTACAACGATCTGAGACGTCAGTTTTGGTGGCATGGTATGAAACGAGACATTTCTGATTTTGTATCGAAGTGTTTAATATGTCAACAAGTGAAAGCGGAACATCAAGTGCCTACAGGTTTACTTCAGCCGATCATGATACCTGAATGGAAATGGGATCGAGTCACGATGGATTTTGTATCTGGGTTGCCAGTATCGGCAAGTAAGAAAGATGCGATTTGGGTTGTTGTTATAGACTGACTAAGTCGGCTCACTTTATCCCCGTACAAATGGATTTTTCATTGGATAAACTAGCTGAATTGTATGTTTCTCAGATTGTGAGATTACACGGGGTACCGATTTCTATTGTGTCGGATAGAGATCCGAGATTCACCTCGCGATTTTGGAAGAAATTGCAAGAAGCTTTGGGTACCAAGCTACATTTTAGCACCACTTTTCATCCACAAACCGATGGTCAATCCGAGCGGATAATTCAGATACTTGAGGATATGTTGAGATGTTGCATCCTCGAGTTTAGTGGTTCATGGGAACAGTATTTACCTTTGATTGAATTCGCTTACAATAATAGTTTTCAATCAAGTATTAAGATGGCACCTTACGAGGCTTTGTACGGTTGTAAATGCCGTACACCATTGTTTTGGACCGAGCTCGGTGAAAGTAAAATTTTCGGAGTTGATTTAATTAAAGATGCTGAACAGAAAGCAAAAGTAATCTGTGAAAGTCTGAAGGCAGCCACAGATCGCCAGAAGTCGTACGCGGATTTGAAACGAAAAGACATTGAGTATCAGGTGGGAGACAAAGTGTTTCTTAAAGTTTCACCTTGGAAAAAGATACTCAGATTTGGCCATAAGGGCAAACTGAGTCCGAGATTCATTGGGCCGTATGAAATCTCCGAACGAGTTGGTCCAGTTGCGTATAGATTGATTTTGCCCCTAAACTTGAAAAGATTCACGACGTCTTTCATGTTTCGATACTTCGACGTTATAGATCTGATCCATCGCACATAATTAATCCATCAGAGGTTGAAATTTAACCCGATATGAGTTATGAAGAAGAACCGATTCGTATCCTGGCTCGTGAAGTGAAAGAGTTACGAAACAAAAGGGTTCCTTTAGTAAAAGTGTTATGGCTCAAACACGGGATGGAAGAAGCTACTTGGGAGACCGAGAACTCTATGAAAGAACGATACCCAAACCTATTTACCGGTAAGATTTTCGGGGACGAAAAATTTCTTAAGTGGGGAAGAGTTGTGACAGCCCTAAATTGACCCTAGTCGGGAAGTGGTTTCGGGACCGCTAAACCGAGTCACCGAAGTATTTGAATGTGATAATTATTGTCTAGAATATGTGAATATGAATGTGTGAAAGTTTTAAGCTTCGATTTAGTCGATTGCATGTGAATTTAGTTAATAGGACTTATGTGTGACACTTTTGAAATGTGATAGGTTAATCTATAAGGACCTATCAAAGCATGTAGTGAAAATAATAGTTTTGCATGTCAAATACTCCTTTTTTTTATACATAGTGGCCGGCCATGATAGAGCATATATTAGAATATGTGGTAAATTTCCATGAAGTGGTCATTATTTTATGTAAAAGTAAGGAAATAATAAAAGAAAAAAGAATGAAAAGGTGATGAAAACAAAAGAAGAAATCGGTTCTTCTTGGCCGAATGAAGAGATGAAGAAATAAGGGGAACTTGCCAAAAGAAATTCGGCATTCTTCTTTAGCTAGTAAGAGGTAAGTTTTGAATTGTTGATTTAGTTTTATGATAGGTTAAGTTAGTAATTGGATGCACTCTTAGTAATGTTAAGAAAGTTGGAGCTTTTATGGTGGTTTGGGCATCATGCCGTGAATCTAAGTGTTAACATTGGAGGTCATTTTCATGTTGTATGGGATAAAAGGGGGATGATAGTATGGAATGAAGATTTTTGAGTAAGTAGGTTAGTAGCACTTGGTACATTCAGTTACATTGAGTCTAATTAGAATGTTAATTTCTTTCTCTATGATTATTTTCCTTGTATGTTAAAGGGGTCCTTTGATGGGGCCGAATGAATTATGAAAGTCATAATAAGAAAAAAATGTATGAAGTTAAGGTGCGAATTTTAGTTCGGGTGATAGGGATAATTCGGTTGAAATGTTGAGTATGGGAGTTGTCATTTTAGGTTAAGATGAAAAGAATGGTTAATAGGCATTAAAAGGTTAAATGTATGAAATTTGATGTATAATAACTTATAGGTAATTACATAAGTAAGGTTAAATTTAATTTGGTATATTCGGCCATATAGGTGTATATGTTTGTGATAATATTTTTTGTTAACTCTCGATAATCGATTGAAGGAGTAATATTGGCTTATAAGGTTGAGTTGATTCATGATGTTGTATATTAGAATTAAAAATACTTGAGACTAGGTTACCTTAATATTGATAATACATTCGGCCTTGAAGCATTAATCGAATATTGGTTAAGGTTTTGATATTTTGAACAAGGATAGTTGTGAAATGGAGTGAAAACCATTAAATTATACACATAAGTATCCAGCAAGAAAATTAAACTACTAAATGTGTTTATTCTAGATCAAGACATCAAAGGGGGAGAATCAAACAAAGGCAAAGCAAAGATAATCGAGTAGTCGATTGGGAATCATTTCATCCAATATAAGGTAAGTCCTTAAGCACTCCTGTGAGGTTGATTAGCTTGTATATAAATAATATTAGTGAATCATAAAAGGGATTCCTTTCGTTAGGAGTTCTCTTGGAATAATTTTCCTATTTATTAATATGACCATATGTGCTATTTAAATTAAGTAAATTTCCTTATCAAAATGAGTTAACATGTGGCACTATGTGTGCGGAATTAAGTAGCACTATGTGTGCCGATTTGGGTGTTGAAGTATAAGAGAAAATCCAATGCACTGAGTGTGCGGTGTGCTATGGCACTATGTGTGCAAGTATGACGAGCACTATGTGTGCAAATTCGATTAATAATATAAAATGAGCGTGAAAGAACGAAGTGGTAGAACTAGTAACTAAAGTATCGAACTTGAGGCATGTACTGAGTAGGTACAAATTTATCTAGTGCATCAAAATTCCATGCTTTGAGGAATCGGGTCTAAATCAATTGGGTTGTTTTGGTGTTTGATTTGATTGTAGGACTTGGCATGAGATTGAATCGAAATTCTAAGAAATGATAGCGTAGCTCGGTATAGTTGGAGTAACTGATTTTTTTCATTATTTGCTTCTCTTATGATCTCTTATAATTATACGGTATGTAATGCTTATGACTTACTGAGTTATATACTCATTGGTGTGTTTATTTGTCACTTATTTAGGTTCCTTTGATCCATTTTTGTGTGCTCGGGATCACCGTCGAAGTCATCGCACCAGCTTGCAACTTTTTGGTATCTTCTTCTTAGTTGGTCTAAGAGAACATTTCGGCATGTAAAGGCTATTATGTTTTGTTTGAACTTTGGTATGTATACTTTTAGCCATGCGAAAATGGCATAAATGTTAAGTTGAATTGGGTCTTATGATACTTAGTTATAAGTAACAGTTAAAGTCTATTTAATTATTATGCCGTTTGTCATGGCTAATCATTTGCGGTGTTACACTCATGATATGGTTATTGAGTAGTAAGGAAATGCTTGGTAATGATTAGCCTTGGGTATGGCTAGTCATGATCATACTTGGTGATATGCATGCTAAATTACTCTAATAGAAAAAAAAATTTACTCTAATAATAGAGGTAGTCAGCAGTAGTGTTGTGAAATTGAAAAATCACTAAAAATAGTAGAAATAGAATTAAATAATGAATAAATTATGGAATCGAAGCTCGATGAGTCTATTTTTACATGGAAGAAGTAAAAAAAGTATATGAGCTATACTGTATGAGATATTTAAAATCTTGTGAAATAGGACCAGAACGATTTCTCGATCCCCTATCCCGAATTTAGAAATTCACCATAAATTCTACAAAGATAATTAGAAGTCATACTTTATATGTACAGATTGCATATTGAGTCTAATTTTATTAGGGACAAATGGCATAGTCATTGAATCTCTGTACAGAGAGATATCTGGTTCGTAATATACAGAGGTCAGAGTAGTCGAAGCCTGAAATAGGGGAGACTTTAACTAATAAACTGTAATAATTGGCTTGACCAAAAATTCTATAAAAAAAGTTGTAGATGGACACATGAGTCTAGTTTCAGGAAAAATTTACAGAACTGGTTTTCAAGTTTTTTAACTCGAGATATGATTTTTAAGGTGGCAGTCATGCAGTTAGCCAGCTTGTCTGGAAATGGTAAAATGAACTGTATAAATAAATGAGTTAAGTTCGTTCACACTTCGTGTCCGAGTCCGGAAACGGTCTCGGGTACGGGGTGTTACATGGTATGTGTTATAAACATGAATTTGTTGGCAATATTATGGCATGAATGATGTAATTGTTGGTATTGAAATTGGCTGAAATTATAGTGCAAATGTGCTTGGTTTGATACTTGTAGGTTTGACCCAAATGGGTGGCACATTGGCTTTTCAAATGGCCTATTTTTGTCCACATGGGCAAAGACACATGCGTGTCTCTGCCGTGTGCAAGACACTATCATGTTTCACGGTCGTGTGTCTTTTGGGGTACCCTATGATTTTAAGTTAGTCTTGAGCACGGACAAGGCACATGGGTGTGTGGCTAGCCATGTGACCCAAGTCAGTTTTGACAACAGCCAAGGGACATGGGCATGTCATGTGGCCGTGTGATTAAGCCAGTATGTATGCTTTGATTTGACAAGGTCTAGACACATGGGCGTGTCTAAAGCCATGTGAGGCACACGGCCTGTTCACACGGGCGTGTAACCTCTGTAACTTAGAAAATTTGTTTAAGTTTCGAAGAATTTTATATGTGCTCAGTTTGGTACCGATCCTTTTTTGAAGCATGTTTAAGGCCTCGATAACCTATGTAAGGGACTTTGTATTGATATTTGACATTTGATGCGATGATATTTGTGAAATGAATGTTAAATGTTTCGGAATGTTAGGTAACGCCTTTAACCCTAGTCCGAAGACGGGTACGGGTTAGGGTGTTACATATAGGCTAGAATTATTGTGGTATGCTTTGAGATAGGTATATCATGCCATGTGATATGGCTTGAATATGGTTGAACTTATGGTTTGATTTTGGTATATGATATGTGATGCAAAAATGGTCAATTTGATAAGTTTGGTAAGTGATTTTGGTATGTTTTAGTTTGGATAATATGGATGAAATTGATTGGTAATTATATGAAATAAGTGATATATGTTTTGTGTTTGAAATTGGTTAAAATTATGGTGTAATTGATGCTTGTAGTTATGACCCAAAAAGGGTGGCAAAATTGGCTTTACAAATGGCCTATTTTTGTCCACACGAGCAGAGACACGGGCGTGTGTCTCAGCCATGTGCAACACACGGCCATGTGCGACACACGGTCATGTTACACAGCTGTGTGTCCCTAGAGGTAGTCCTACATTTTAAAGTCAGTATTGAGCACGACCTAGACATACGGGTGTGCCTGGTAGCCGTGTGAGGCACACACCCTTGGCATATGGGCGTGTGGCCATTTCTAAGGGTACACGAGCTGGACAAACGGGCGTGTGGTTAGTCATGTGACCCTAGTCAATTTCGACTACGGCCAAGGCACACGAGCATATCTTCAGTCGTGTGGTATAAGTCAGTATGTAAGCCCTATTTTGCCACAGTTTAGACACACAGGCGTGTCTAAAGCCATGTGAGGCACATAGGCGTGTGACCTTTACAACATAGAAAATTGTTAAGTTTCATGAAAGTTTTGTATGTGTTCGGTTCTGTCTCGACCTCTCCCTAATGCATGTTTAAGGTCTTGTTGACCTAAGAAAGGGAATTTATGTTGGTATTTGATTATGATTTGACAACGTATGACTTTGGATTTTGAAATGATTGTGAAATGTTCCGATATGTCCGGTAATACCTTTTTACCCTAGTCCAGCGACAGATACGGGTTAAGGGTGTTACAACATTGGCTAAAGTCATAATGAAACATATGACCAAAAGACTAAGTCCCTATACATGCCATAAACTCAAAATACTTGAATTCATCATTACCCAAAATGATAGCTTGATAGTGTGATAGGATATCCGGCGATCTCCAAGTCGAGCTAGCTTAATAACCCTATAAGATATGGGAAAATAAGAGGCGTAAGCTATATAGCTTAGTAGGTCCTTATGAACATAATAAGCAACTCTTACCAATCATTTACCAAGTCTAACAATATAAATACAAAACAAAATATTATAAATTGCTATAATCCTCTTAGTTATTAATTATTTAGTCACATTGTTTGCTATGTCAATTTGCAAGCATAATTTAACACGTATTGACTTTAGCCTAACAATCGTAATCTCTCCATTATAATCGATTACCACAATCAACCAATCATTTCAAACCTCATAAGAAACATACACATTAATTATGAGTATTCACTTTCCAAGCATATATTTAAAAATCTTTCAATTGTTAAAGCTCATATCTTCCCATACTTCCATAGTCATTTTAATAGGCAATTATGCCAATCATTCCTTTTTCTCATATTCAATAAATCATAATTAGTGTGAATAAAACATGCTATATCATAACTTAAATTGGCCCTGAAGCCAATCACATGATCCTCAACCAAATTTATCATGAATTTCATAAGTATAGGCTAAAAATCACAAGGTTTTCACAAAATCATTCTCGTGGAAATCATGAACTCACAATTTCATGAAGCCAATGCATATAAACTTACGTACATACCTATACCAATTCGTAATACTTACATACTTTTTCTCTTCTTTGACATACCCGTTGAATTTCCCGTTGAACCACTTGGAATACTAAAGGATACTTGGGAATCTCGTACATACAGTACCATACCAACACCATATCCCAGATATGGTCTTACATGAAATCTCGTATCGATGCCAATAGCCCAACTATGGTCTTACATGAAGTCTCGTATCGATGCTATATCCCAAGTATGGACTCACATGTAATCTTACTAACCCTGGTGTCATGACATTTGTATCCTATCTATTCCTAAGGTTCAACCGGGACTTTCGCTGTATCAAATCTCTGTCGGTCATTTCCATAGGATCGTACTCAATTGCATTCACATTTCATTTCAATAATATAGCATTTACCACAATTATATCAATTAAGCATTCATACATATATAATTTTGTAACGCCCCAAACCCAACCTAGACGTTATGACCAAGTCTGACGCGTCACATTGACTTACGGTTGGTTGTGTTCTTTGTTTATGGTAATCAAGGTGATTTTGTAAAACAATGGTTAATTGTTGACTAAGAAAAAAACACCGATTAATTAAGTCTTTAGGTTATCCATTTATTACGCTCGTTGTGTTTTGAAATCGTTTATAAATTTTGAACAAAAACCCACACAGCTTGAATCTAATAGTTTAAATCCAGTATAAGTAAAACAATTAACAAAACCATAAAATTACGAGTGACCTTATTACAACTTAAAATCCAAAACAATTAAAGTAAGTAAAGGCTGATCAAAACACATGAAGAAAACCGAATTTGCAGAACATGTGGCCACTCCGAATCCCTTACAGCTCCAAGTCCACTATGGTTGGGGATTTCCTGCATGGATGAAATTAAGGGGTGAGCTTGGAAAACTCAATGTGTAAAATAACCCAACCATAGTCCAAATTAGATCAAACCACAGAAACAGATTAAGTTGGGCCTTAGCCCTATATAGAATTCAGAATAAAGCCCATAGGCCCATAACAGATACAGAACAGATATTTCATGTATGCAGAAAACCCAACCCATATCCATCCGTATACACCCCCGTACCAACCTTACACCATGTGGGGAGACAACTCGACCCACCCATCTGCTACACACCACAGAAGTTGCAACATGGCTGCCAGGATAGATATTGTGACAGAGTCACCAGATACAGATATTGTGGTAGAGCCACTAGAACAGATATTTGTGGCATAGCCACCAGAAACAGATATTTGTGGCATAGCCACAAGAACGCTTCCTCCATCAATCTAACCCATATCCCATGCAACAGATATACATGTCATGGCATACAACATACAGAATCAGAATATCATGCATTTCAGTCAAAATTAACCCTAGGGGTATAACGGTCACTTTGCACCTAGGGGTATAATGGTAATTTTCATACTTAGGGGTATTTTAGTAAATTTACTATTTTAGGGTTTTCATGCATACTATAGCCATTAACGTATTAACAGAAACACTTACAGAGCGTTTTTACCAAATTGGGCCCATTGGCCCATTAACCCGATTTTGGCCCATTAAGCCCAAATATACTGAAGTGCACGAAATTGCGCACTTTACAATCTTACTGCTTGAGATTACCAGGATTAACAAACAAACTATCTCACGAGCGCTCGCACGCTCGCAAGTTCACAAAATGCCCGCTCTTCAGCATTTTGGCTTTTCAGCTTTTGCCAATCTAGTCTATAAGTGGGTGCCATTTACACTCTTATTTTGCGTCAAATTGACGCTGGGATCCCCTTACGATATCCTACAATCGGTTACCTACATGTTAGACTACAAGTCGATAACTATCATGTATTAAACTCCTTACCATATTCGGCCATTAACACCTTAGGCCCTAAAGTTCTTACCTTTGCCGAAATTTGGACTAGATCTAGATGTCCAACAGTGTTAGCCTTCAAAGCCCTTGCTGAATGTCCACCTTGTCCACACTAGCGCACACAAAACCAAAAGAAAGAGGCCAATATGCCCTTAGTCCAAATGTTACCCACCTTTAGTTGATAGGGATTTCAGCTTTTACCTTAAAACATGAGTAACTCATGAAAGATTCGAGCACTTGCCTAAAACGTTACGACACTACTCCCGATCTACTATAGATCCAACCACCGCACAAGAAGAGAAAAGTATAATCAAAGATTCGGATTTTGAAGTACCTCAGTGTGAAAAATTTCGGTTTGAAAGAAAGGATGAGAGGTTTGGCTTCAATGGAGGTTCGGCTAGCCAGCTTTGATAAGGGTTCATGAGGAAAAGAAGAAGAGAAATATGAAGGATATAGGTTCGACTAAAGAGAAATCAGCAGTAGATATTTGGTTTTGAGGGAAAACAAAGGTGAAGAAGATAAGGGTCAATAAGAAAAGAGAAAAGAAGAGGGGAGGAGATGAGAGAATTCAGTTTTGAAAAAGAGAAAGGATGATAGTTTTATCTTACAAAAGTCGGCACAAGTGTAGGGTGTAGGTTTCAGCTTCTAGCAAATGAAAGAAAAAGAGAAAAACCTAAGGTACCTTACCCTATTTCGGCAAAACAGGAGAATGAATAAAAAAATCCCGAAAATGCACGAAAAGAATTCAGCAACCACTAATCCAAATGCCGAGATTACAAACATTAATAGACCTAGCCGAATTTTCACTTACAGAGTCCCCTATATGGCCAACTCTTGCTTTCTACTCAGACTCCTTGATTTTCTCCCCTTGTCCCTCCTTTACTCAATCCCCTGAACAACTCAAACTCTTCCTGATAGAGTTTCACCTAAGTTCCATCACATACCATTCCTGCTCATAAAAAAAAATACCTTTATTTGCTTACCTTGTGACTTAAACCTTAGCTCCCCCTTGACTTCCACACGCCACCTTTTTAGCATCTCAGTGGCGTTACCCTACCACTTTACCATAGGTCTTTTTGTTGCCTATTCTACCAATTTAATCTTAAAAGCCCAACACACCAGAACCCCCTTCTCTTTTAAAATCAAAATTTATTAAATCTACTAGGTTTTAACTTAGACTTGGGCCTTCTAGAGGCCCACTAACATTCTTAAACATGATTTATACAATCAGATCATACAAAAATCAAGATTCACCAAAAATCACAGAAATCCCGAAAGTCCCAAAAATCAGGGCGTTACAAATTTAATGCTTATTAAACATACGAACTTACCTCGACATAAAAATGACAAAAAGGACCTAACCGTCAAATACTTGTTTTTCCCCCGTTCGATTCTAAACCTCATTTTTCTTGATCTATAATATCACATTTAAATTATTTAATCATTATACAATTCAAATCAGACCAAAATCACATTATGGAAAAAATTACATTTTTACCCCTAAAGTTTCACATTTTTACCTTTTAGTCCCTAGGCTCGTAAAATGAAATGTACTCAATTTCTTCAATACCCATGCCTAGCCAAACATTATACATGCTTATAGCAGCCCATTATTTTCTTTAATTCACATTTTAACACCTATTTTACAACTTTTTACAAATAAGTCCTTTTTAGGCATTTTCTACCATTTAACATCAAAATACACAAATATCCATCATAGGTAAAATTTTAGACTTAGATTATCTCTTAAATTAGTGGTAGAAATAGATAGATCATGTTATAGGGATTTCAAAAATATAAAAATTATTAAAAACAGGGCTAGAACGGACTTACAATCGAGCTTGGAAGCTTGAAAAACCTAGCCATGGTTTCTTCTTGTAAAATTCAGCCATGGGATGAAGATGGACAAAAATTGGCTTTTTAATTCATTTAATTACCAAATTACCTAAATGCCCTTAATGAAAAACTTTAAAAACATACGTAACCATGTCCATTTTTGTCCACTAACTTAACCAATGGTCTAATTACCATTTAAGGACCTCCAATTTAAAATTTCATAACAATTAGATAACTCTAGCTTATAGAACTCAAGTTTTGCACTATTTGCAATTTAGTCCTTTTGACAAAATTGACTGCCCAAACGTCAAAATTTTTGAACGAAAATTTTATGAAATCATTCCATAAAACTGTAGACCATAAAAATAGAATAAAGATAAGTTTTTTGCGTTGAATTTGTGGTCCTGAAACCATTGTTCTGACTAGACCCAAAATTGGGCTGTTACAAAAATTTCATTAAGAAAATTTTACCAATTTAATGTTTAATTGTGGAAAGGACCAAATTGCATAAAATGATAAAGTTGAGTTCTAGTAGCTATAAATATCAAATAGCTATGAAATTCAAAACTTATGGTCCTTATATTGTAATTAGACCATTAAAAAAACTTAGTAGATATTTATGATAAATCATCCATGGAAAATGAGAAAAAGAAAAGGACTAAATTGGAATGTAGGAAAAATAAAGGATGATATAATAATTAAACAGAAATAACATATTATAATTATCATATTCTTCCTCAAAATATATGGAAACCTTAGGAAAGAGAAAGGAAATCAAGCAAAGCTTAATTGGATCCAGAAAGATCAAATAAAGAGTTAGATCAAGGAAAAGAAAAGGTGTTGGATTAGTAGATTTTCATACACGAACAAGTGTCGAGGTAAGTTTGTGTAACTAAATTATGTATATTAATATGTAAGTTTGTGTAACTAAATTATGTATATTAATATGTTTGAATTGCATGTTGTATTTGTGTGAATTGCATAAATTTTTAATATATGAAATTAGTCACATACTCAATACTGTTCGATAAATGATAAGTCCCATTTGAATAATGAAATGCGATGGATACAGTATTTTCTCATATTGATTTTAGTCTTGCATATGTTATGGACACTATAGCTCAAACAAACATCCTGTTAAAAGTTTTTTCGAGCATCCCTGTTATATGGTTCTTGTGAGCATCCTGATCGGTAGTGATCCTGCATGTGTTGCGGACTGTTGCAGCTCTTTATGAGCATCCTGTTATATGATCGGTTGTGATCCTACATATATTGCGGACACAAGTGCAGCTCATTATGAGCATCCTGTTATATCTCACTTGAACTTCCTATTAAATAGCTATCTGGAGCTCCTTGATAATAACTCTTCAGAGTTACCTGTTAAGCTCAATGAGCTTCTTGGTTAAAACTTTTATGAGTTTCCTGTTTAGCCTGGATAAGCTTGCTGATACACGGCTCACATAAATCTTATGAGTTTCCTGTTTAGCCTGGATAACCTTCCTGATACATGGCTCACATGAGCATCTTGTTACACAGCTCGAGAGAGTGCTACCTGATTATGTGCCCTAATTGGGTACCCCTAAATACGAATTGACAAATTTACAGTTTTGTACACTTTGAGTGTACTACTGATGTATCCATCGATATTTCAAATAAATTCAATGCATAATGTTTTAACATGTCTACACTGAACTTGAGATGACATGTTATGGAAATGTATGAGTTATGTGAAAATACAATATGAAAGGATTATGTATATGAAAGTTATTACCTAATGAGCTCATCATCATTATTATTTGAAAAGTATTTAGAAAATTTATGACTAACTTGCTTGATTGAGTGTATGTGATTAGGCAAATGGCTAATTTTTTTGGGATGCATGTTATTGATATGCTTATTTTAAATAAACATGATTGGAAAGTGAAATTCCTTTTATACGAACTTACTAAGCATCAAATACTTACTAGGTTTTCTTTCATTTGTTTTATAGTACTCGGAAGCTCGTAAAGATTGGAGATTGGTTGGAGCATCATCACACTATCCTCCAGCTCATTTTGGTATAAATGGGAATCTTACCTTGGTTTAATAGCATGTATAGGCTAATGATAATAAATGAGGGCATGTAAATGTTTTAGTTATAACTAGCCATTGAAATGGCTAGTGATAGTAAATTTAATGCATACTTATGCATGGGGTTTATTATATTTATTATATGAATGTGTTTGGTTTAATATATTAGATGCAATTAAGGTTGGGTAAGTATATAATTTTAATGTAAATATGATACTTGGAAGCATGAGTAAATGTGTCATGCATAAAACTTGATCATTAGATTGATTTATATGCCTTGAATTGGTTGGTGAATACATTCAAGTGTTCATGTAGGTGTAAGGTAAAAAAGGTGAGAAATAAGGCTTGGAAAATGGCCTTATTCTGTCCACATGGGCAGACACATGGGTGTGTGTCTCAACCGTGTGTGACACACGGCCATGCGCACAGGCATGTTGTTTGGTCGTGTGTCCCCTGTATCTTCAAATTAGAGAAACAGAATGCTCAAAATTGAGCACACGGGTAAAGACACAGGCGTGTGTCTCAGCGGTGTGAGACATACAGCCCAACACATGGGCATGTGTCCTAGCCGTGTAACCCCTGCACCTAATTTTTGAAAATTAAATTGTCTACACGGTCTAGCACACAGGTGTGTGGCAGGCCGTGTGACCCACGTTAGAAAGTTACACTGGTAAGGACACGGGCTAGAACATGGTCGTATGCCTTACATCGAATGCCCACACGGCCTAAGACACAGGTGTGTCACTTGACCGTGTAAGCCACAAGGCCTACCCACAAGGGCATGTGTTCCCTGCACCTAAGAAAAATTTTGAAATTTCGTAAAAAAATTTCTGTGTTTTCGATTTAGTCCTGACTCGATTCTAATATGTACTTTGGACCTCGAGGACCCATATGAGGGACATTATGATTGGTTGTGATTGACTTTCAGAAATAAATAGTAAATGACATAAATTAACTATTGTAACACCCCACACCCGTACCCTTCACCGGGACGGGATACGAGGCATTACCAAACTTTAAACTCAAGTTTTCATATATTTTCGAGCCAACAAACTCTATTCAATTTAAAACTTTTTCAATTTCTATTTTAAACTTCTTATCATAGGCCTACGAGTCCCAAATCAACCATTAGAAACTATTTGGGCTCAATCCGGGTCCTTAAGCCATCTATAGAAAATTTGTCTTCAAAACAGGGCACACGCCTGTATGGAAAGGCAACATGCCCATGTGACCAATTCAACATGGTCGCTATTGGCCCGTGTGAGTCACACGGCTTAAGCAATTGATAAACCGTAAATTATACATATTTTTACCCCATGTTTAATGCATTTTATGGATGATTTCTCATTAGAATTGGTGAATTTGATGCTCCTAATGCTTTAATTTCATGTTTTATACTTAAGAGAGCATAGGAGAGTGAAAGGAAAGAGAAACTGGCCAAAAATGGAGAAAATGGGCCAAAGTACGAAATCAACACGGCCTGGACCTCCTCACACAGGCAAACCACACGGCCGTGTCAATCTGGCAGAATTGGAGCACGACTCACACGGGTATAGCACACACCCGAGCCATTCTAACAAGCTCAAACAAGGCCTGAGGTAATCGCACACGAGCGTGTCCTTGCTGAGCCCAAGTTAAGTCCAATTTGGGAAAGGTCACTTTTGAGGGCTTCTAGGCAGTCCAAAGCCTATAAATACACACTATAAGAGGAGAAAAAGGGAGACTGAAAAGGGGGTAAGGAATTACCCCCAAAGAAGCCGATTGATCCATTTTAAAAGCCGGATTCATCATCAAGACTGAAGATGTGTCCCTAATTTCCCTTCAGGAGTTTTGGGTTTTCTTTATGTTTTGTATTCTTTATTCTTCGAAAATGTTTCTTATTTAGTTATGAACTAAATCCCCTAAATACCTAAGGGGAATGAAACCTAAGACGAATCTTGTTATTACTTTTTGAATCGTATGATAAATATTTAACTTGTTCTTAATTATGTGTTCTTAATTCTTGTTTTGATATCCCAGGATACTGATTCAAGAGATGCTCTTATTTAGAGGAGGAATAGATCCTGTCTAAGAGTACTTTTGTCATAATTAAGCGGTAAATAGGGTGACAAGATTTTTTCGAATTAGGGTGAACCTAATAAGGGGATCTATAGATCGAGTTAATGCAACCCTAAAGTGGTAATTAGAGAAAAGTCTCGGTTATTCAATCTAGTGATTAGATGTTATTAGTCTTGAATAGGGATAATAACATAACTTAGGGATCTCTACGGAACAAGTTGAGTGAATAAATCGTCCGATTCGGAGCCAGAATAACAAATAAAGTCAGGTGGATTTTTCCTTAGGTATTGTCTTAAATCAATCGATTTTCCCAAAAGCAATTCCCCAATTCTTTTCTCTGTGCGTTCTTAGTTTAGATAATTAGTTAATTAAAACAAATAAAACCCCTTTTATTCTTAGGCTAGATAATAAAAGGACAGTCATTACTAGTACTTTTAGTTCCTTTGGGTTCGACAATCCAGTCTTGCTAAAACTACACTACTGTTCGATAGGTACACTTGCTTATATCGCGATAATAGTTAGTTCAAGAACGAGTAATTATAAATATTTGAAACCTATCACAAAACCTCGCGATCAAGTTTTTGGTGCCGTTGCCGGGGAACTAAAATATTAGGAACACTCAATTTTTATTACTTTAGCCATTTATTTTTTCTTGCAATTTAATTATTACTAATTAATTTACTTTTTCTTTCTCTTGGCAGGTTTTCCTAGTTTATGACTAGAAGAAACCCGTCAGGACCATTACTTTTTGACGAAGAAATCGATCGCACAATTCGTAGAAACTAAAGAGAAATAAGGCGAAGCTTAAGATACACAGAGAACGAACAAGAAGACGATACTCAACCTCCAACCAAAGAGATGGCTGAAAACCAAGGCAATCTGCTACCACCTGCAATTGCAGCTAATCAAAATCCTGCTCCACGCACTATGTATGACTATGCTAAACCTTCTTTAACAGGAACCGAATCTATATAGTTAGACCTGCTATTGCTGTAAATAATTTCGAACTGAAACCTAACACAATTCAGATGATACAGCAGTTTGTTCAGTTTGATGGTTTGCAGGATGAGGATCCCAACACTCACTTGGCAAATTTTTTGGAGTTTTGCAACACTTTCAAAATTAATGGTGTTTTTGGCGATGCCATTCACCTTCGATTGTTCCCTTTCTCACTGAGAAACAAAGCTAAACACTGGTCGAACTCGTTACCACGAGGGTCCATCACTACTTGGGAACAAATGACCGAAAAGTTTCTACTAAAATATTTTCCACCGGCTAAAACGGCTAAGTTACGTAATGATATTTCTTCTTTTGTGTAGATGGACTTAAAAACACTTTACGATGAATGGGAGAGATACAAGGATCTATTGCGAAGGTGCCCTCAGCATGGGTTACCTCTATGGCTGCAAGTTCAAACGTTTTACAATGGGGTGAATCCCTCAACAAGGCAGATGATTGACGCAGCTGCTGGAGGAACCATCAACAACAAAACACCTGAAAAGGCTTATTAATTCATTGAAGAAATGTCACTGAATAATTACCAGTGGCAAGTCATGAGGACTAAGCCAACAAAAATAGGCGGCGTTTATAACGTCGACTCAGTTACTATGCTGTCAAATCAAGTAGAACTTATCAATAAAAAGATTGATGGTTTTCTTAGTTCTATGCAGGTACATCCAGTAATGAGGTGTGACTCAAGTGGAGGAGGTGTGCATACAGAATATCAATCCTTCAATCCTACAACCGAAGAGGAACAAGTCAACTATATGGGTAACAATAACTTTAGATCTCAAAATAACCCATACAATAATACTTACAATGCAGGTTGGAGGAACCATCCCAATTTCTCCTGGGGTGGTCAAGGGAATCAAAAGCCACGAAATCCTCAATAGCCACCTTATCAACAAGAGAAGAAACCAAACCTTGAGGAGATGCTCTCAAAATTCATATCAGTGTCAGAAACCCATTTCCAAAATACCGAGATAGCACTTAAAAATCAAGAAGCATTGATCCAAGGACTCAAAACTCAGATAGGCCAGCTATCCAAACTAATCTCTGAATGACCACAAGGTAGCTTACCAAATAATACCGAACCTATCCCAAGGGAACACCTCAACGCAATTAGCACTCAAGATAAGGAAGGATTCATTGCGCCTGAGCCAAAATTGATGCAAGAAACTGTGGTAAGCAAAGGTAAAAGTGAGGTAAGTCATAACAAAACGGAGAATGAAGAATATAAACCTCGTGTCCCATACCCTAGCACGACAAGGAAAGACCGCTCAGACGAACAATTTGGTAAATTCCTTAAACTTTTGAAAAAACTACATATTAACTTACCGTTTATTGAAGCTCTGTTGCAAATGCCGAATGCAATGAAATTTTTAAAAGAGCTTTTAGTAAATAAGCGGAAGTTGGACGAAGCATCATATGTGGAGCTAAATGCAGTCTGCTCAGCTATTCTACAGAATAAGCTACCCCACAAATTGAAAGATCCCGGGGGTTTTACAATCCCTTGCTTAATCGGTAGTTTAGATATAAGTCATGCATTAGCTGATTTAGGGGCCAGTATTAACGTCATGCCTTACAAAATGTTTAAGCAACTAGGTCTTGGGAAACCTAAACAAACTAGGATGAGCATTCAATTGGCAGATAAAACTATAAGATTTCCTAGGGGTATTATTGAAGATGTACTAGTGAAAGTAGATAAGTTCATATTTCCCGTTGATTTCGTTGTTCTAGACATAGAGGAGGATAATAACATCCTTTTGATTTTAGGGAGGCCCTTTTTAGCAACTGCTAAAACAATTATTGATGTTGGCACAGGTGAGCTCACACTTCGCGTAGGAGATGAAACACTCACCCTTCAAGCTCGCAATTCTGACAACACATCGGAAATTAAAGGTGATCATCTAAACCATTCTATTAAAACTGATCACATGATACAACCCACTTTGTAGGAAATAAGTCTGACGGAAATACATGAGCCACTCTCAAACAATAGTAAAGGATCTATTCATAAAGAACGAAGGCTACGGATAGAGGAGCTAGAAGAATGGCGAGCACATAAACCGACAACACAAGATAAACCGAAACTATGCCAAAACGAGCCCAATACCTCTCGAAATCAACTTAAGGTTGGTGATAAAGTCTTACTAGATGCTGCAGATCCCCACATTGTTACTACCACACCGAATGAGAAAATCCCTCTTACGGTACTCAGTATTTTTCCATTCGGTACGATGGAGGTGAGTTATCATAGGTTCGGTACTTTTAAGGTAAACAACACCCATTTAAAACCTTATTTTAATGAGACTGATAGCAGGAATGAGGAGTATAAACTCCTCGAACCACCATGACCATACAACAGAGAGGTAAGTCGAGCTTAGACTATAAATAAGCACTTTTGGGGAGGCAACCTGAGCACTAACATTATTAATTTCTTTAAATTTTGGTAT
This sequence comes from Gossypium hirsutum, assembly GCF_007990345.1. NCBI lineage: Eukaryota > Viridiplantae > Streptophyta > Magnoliopsida > Malvales > Malvaceae > Gossypium > Gossypium hirsutum. The sequence goes on from NC_053426.1 coordinate 65,798,858, forward strand.
TTAACTCCTAACCTACTAATAGAGATCTTGAATATAGGTGTTCCCACAAAGACACGGCTAGGGCAAAAGATTTCCCCAACACGGGTTACGATAAAACACCACGGCCATACGACATGGCCATAGTCGAGCCTGCCAAAACAACACGGGCGTGCGACAGGCCCGTGTCTAACACTCGTGGTCGAACCTGTTAAATTAACACGGGCGTGGAGCTTGAACATACGGGCGTGGGAGAAGCGAACGAAGCTAGACACGACCGTGAAACACGACTATGTGAACCCACATGCCCGAGGAACACGGGCGTGTACTAAATGTCAGACGCGCCCAAATTTGAAATTCGCAAATCATATGGGCTGAAATTGGGGAACACGGGCATGTGCCATGGCCGTGTGCCCCAAAATCTATAAATACCCTGCACTATTCACCTTCTTCCCCATTCAAAAACCCTAACCCTAGCCGTTGTAACTCCACACAGCGCTCTGCCACACCCGTGTGCTGCCTTCAACATCGTTTTCTATGCCCAAACTCTCTCCCTTAGCGTTTGTTTACTCTCTTCACTTCTATTCTACTGAGTACTAATGCTTATTATTACAATAATTTTCATTTCTTTTGAACTATCTTCCATTTTCATTCATTACTTTATCATTTAGTTTGCGCTTTGAGTTAGTTATTATACATTGCATGTTAAATAAAGTGATTAGGAAACTTCATACCCATGATTTTACCATGCTCATTCTCATGATATTCCTATGACCAATATCACTCATGTAATTTGCATTGTTCAATTATGTCTTATACATTTCATGTTGCTAGGAAAGCTTCAATCTTTTACACATGCCATTACTACATACAATGACAAAGTCATGAAATTATTAGATTAGTTATGTTGGTTGTGGCTGAAAGTCTGCTTTTTAATTGGAAATTGTATTTCTTTTACTTTGACCACTCATTAAAATGACTTGATGATTCTAATCACAGGTACCATGTCATCGTCAAGAGAAAAGAAAACCACCGTACCTACTTCAAAGAAGAGAAAGGGAGCGTCCTCTTCCACGGGCCCAACCGCGAAACTCGATCACCCTCTTCTACAGTTTCCCTGAGGGCCCCAGGAAGAGTTGTTCCAAATACTTCCGGCCTGACCCTTAATTGCGGGCCGCTACATCGACTGGGCTACCGTAGAAAAAGTCCAGATGGCTGACGCGATTCGGGCTTTCCTAACCACCGACCCTTGGGAGCTATTCTTCGAGATTATCGAGCCGACATACCTTGAGCTCACGATGGAACTATGCTCAACGTTCCATCTCTAGACCGTAATGACAAGGTATGATGATCCTGGCACAGTCCAGTTTCGCCTAGGCAGATTAGTCCGACAGCTAAGCGTCCCAGAGTTCGGTGCTACTCTAGGCCTATATACGGAGCAGTTTTGAGAGGAGAATGAACTACATGCTCTCAATCGCCACATACATTTCTCTCATTCGAAGTGCAGGCACACTTTGGCCCCTAGCACGGCCTCGTATAATCCTAGCCGCTCCAAGGCATCAGTTCTCCCACCATCCCTGAGGTACTTACATGCTATTTTAGCTCACACGATTACAGGGAGGCGAGAGAGCACTAGCTTCATCAACACCCACGACGTCTACTTGCTATGGTGCATGTCGCAAGGGCACGTCATCGACCTTGCCTCTTTCATTGCCCTTACGATTCAGCACCAGATAGAGCGGCATTGGAAGGGGGTTATCTCCATTGGCCCCTACGTGACTAGGCTGGCACGACACTTCGGGCTCTTTAATACAACGGCCCAAGAATCATCCCTCACCCTCATCGGCCAGATGTTTCCACAAGGCATCTCGAGCATGCTTAGTATGAGGATGATCGAGAGGCGCCGAGGAACCTACCCTCCCCAGTATCGTTTCGCCCAATCTACCGAGGAGGAGGCCTATGAGGACATTCCTGATGATGTCCTCCCACAGCACGAGGGCCCACCGACTCAGCCACCACCACCCTCTCGTCCAGTTCATACAGCGGCTTGATATGATAACTCATACATAATTCAATGTAAAATATATAAACACAATTTAGTTACACGAACTTACCTCGACTTTCTCTTTGCCCTGACCTAAAGTCGTACGAGTTTTATCTTGATCTAAATGGATAAATTTAACTCAATTAAATATGTAATTTATTCAATTTAACTCGAATCATATTTTAGAAAATTTATCATTTTACCCCTATACTTTTAATTTCTTTGCAATTTAGTCCTTAGCTCATAAAAATGGAAATTTATGCAATTTCACCATAACCCATCATAGTCGAATATCAATTAGATCCCTAGAAATCCCTATATCTCATTTATTTTACAATTTCACCATGTAAAAATTTGTAGTTTTCAATCTAGTCCCTATTTTTCAATTTCATCAAAAATCTCTTAACAAAAGTTGTTTATATAACGACAACCATCCAATTTCTTCCATCTAACATAAAAAAAATAACTATATTCATTCATGGTAAAACTCTAATAGTTTAACAGGTTCACAAGTTAGTCCTTAGGGTAGCTAGATTAAGCTACAACGATTCTGAAAACATAGAAATAATTAAAAATAGGACAAAATATCTTACCAATCAAGCAAAACAAGCATGGTCAAACCCTAGCTATGGTTTCTCCATGTTAGAATCGGTTGAAGTGTTTTTGTGAAGAAGATGGACATATAATTCTTTTGTTATTTTATCATTATTAATTATTTTACTTTTATAACCTTATAAAATATTACTAATTTCAAAAATACCTAGCCAATACATTCCACTATCACCATTTATGGTCTAATTACCATATAAGGACTTAAACTTTAATATTCTATAGCTATTTAATACCTTTAGCTATTAGAACTCAACTTTTGCACTTTAAGCGATTTAGTCCTTCTTATCAAATTGAGCATGTAAATGGTAAAATTTCTTATCAAAATCTTTATACAGTACTACTATCATGTCGTAGGCAATATAATAAAAAAGTAAATTTTTTGACTACAGATTTGTGGTCCCAAAACCACTGTTCCGATTTCACTGAAAACGTGCTCTTACAGATCTTCCCCTTAAAGAGATTTTCATCCCCGAAAATCTTAACAGAAAAGAGGTTTGGATATTGTTTTCTCATAGTTTCCTCAGGTTCCTAGGTAGCTTCTTCTATTCTGTGTTGTTGCTAGAGAACTTCTACTAAAGCTAAGTTCTTGTTTCTCAATTCTTCTATTTTTCATGGCAGAATCCTAATCGGTTCCTCACTGTATGACATATGAAAGGTTTGATCGATACCGTCATAACATAGACATGTCAAAGACATTATGAATATTTTCTAATTCTAACAGTAAAGCTAATTGATACGTAACAGGTCTAATTCTTTCAATAATCTCATATGGCTCAATAAATCGTGGACTTAGCTTTCATTTGCTACCGACCTGAATAACTTTCTTCCAGGGTTGTACTTTCAAGAATACTCTATCACTGACTTGAAGTTCTATGACTTTACATTTAAGATCCACATAAGATTTCTGATGATTTGAAGCTGCTTTCAAACAATCTTGGATCACTTTTACTTTTTCTTTAGTCTCACGAATCAAATCAACCCTGTGTATCTTTTTCTCGCTGAGGTCAATCCAATATAACAGAGTTCGACATTTATGACTATACAAAGCTTCATACGATGCCATCTTTATGCTCAACTGAAAACTGTTGTTATACGCGAATTCAACCAACGGTAAATATTTCTCTTAGTTTCCTTAAAAATTCAATACACAGCAACGAAGCATATCTTCGAGAATCTAATTTACATGCTTAGACTGACCATTTGTCTCAGGATGAAATGCAGTGCTAAAATGTAATCGCGTACCTAAAGCTTCCTATAACTTTCTCTAAAATCATGATGTAAACCACGTGAGTAATCTAACAATTTCAGATATGTATAACTTAGATAATTTCTCAAGGGAGTAATTTGTACGTACCAGAATAATATGTGCTGACTTTGTCAAACGATCAACAAACACCCAAATGGCATCTTTCTTTTTCGGAGATAGGGGTAAACCGAATACGAAGTCTATAGTAACTTGATCCCATTTCTACTCTTGTATCATCGCTGGCTGTACTAATCCAAAAGGTACCTGACGTTCAAATTTAACTTTCTGACATATTAGACATCTCGATACAAAGTCAGAAATCTCACGTTTCATTCCTAACCACCAATACATCTGTTTCAAATCACTGCACATCTTCTTACTTCCCAGATAAACAAAGAAGCTACCACTATAAGCTTCGTGCAAGATTATCTGAATGAGCTCTAGATACTTCGGTACACAAATTCTACCTCTAAACAATAAGCAATTAGTAGGTCTTATCTAAAATTCTAAATCAGAAGTCGACTTATCCTATGCTCACTTAGCTAGCAATTCAACATCGCATTTCTGAGCTTTACAGATCTACTGTAAAAACATCGGTCCAGCTTTCCACTCGACTAAGATTGAGCCATCATCAAATAACGTCAGTGGCATATTCATCACTCGTAAAGCAAATAAAGACTTTCAGCTCAAAGTATCAGCAACTACATTCATTTTTCCCGGATGATAATCAATGATAAACTTATTATCTTTTAACAGTTCGAGCCATCTGCACTATCTTAGATGCAAATCTTTCTGTGACATTAGATACTTCAGACTCTTATGATCGGTAAATATATGACATTTTTTGCCGAACAAATGGTGTCACCAAATTTTCAACACAAACACAATAGGTGCCAAATCTAGGTCATGTGTCAAATAATTCTTTTTGTGCGGCTTTAACCAAATGTAGGTCATGTGTCAAATAATTCTTTTTGTGCGACATTAACTGTCTGGAAGCATAAGCTATTACTTTGCCTTCCTGCGTCAGAGCACAACCTAAACCATTTAAAGATGCATTGTTATAAATCACAAATTCTTTACCTGATTCAAGCTGGACCAAATATGGTGCCTCAATCAACAGTTCTTTTACCTGATTAAAACTTTGTTAACATTTCTCAGACTATTCAAGTTTCACATCTTTCTGCAATAGTGGCTTCATCGGTGTAGTTATCATTGAAAACCCTTTGACGAATCATCACAAGTAACTACCTAATCCAAGAAAACTTCTAACTTCGGATACGTTTCTTGCTAGTTTCCAATCAAAAGGTGTTGAAATTTTACTCGGATTAACTCTGATGCCTTCAGCCGATACTATATGTCCCAGAAAACTGACCTCTCAGAGCTAGAATACACATTTGCTAAATTTAGCAAAAAATTGTTTATCTCATAGGGTTTGCAACACAATTCTCAAATGTTCAGCACGCTCGACCTTATCTTGTGAATATATTAGAATGTTGTCAATAAATACCACAACAAATCTATTTAAATACGGTCTGAAGATTCTGTTCATCAAATCCATAAATACTTTAGGTACATTAGTCAAACCAAACGGCATCACAAGAAATTCATAGTGTCCATACCTGGTTCTGAATGTAGTTTTTGGCACATCCGATTCTTTAACTCGTAGCTAATAGTACCCAAAACGAAGATTAATCTTTGAGAATACTGTTGCACCGTTCAACTGATCAAACAGATCATCAATTCACGGCAACAGATATTTGTTCTTGATTGTAACCTTGTTGAGCTGACGGTAAGCAATGCACAATCTCATCGATCCATCTTTTTTCTTAACGAATAAAACAGATGGACCCCAAGGTGAGAAATTGGGTCGAGCAAAACCCCTATCTGTCAATACTTGCAGCTGTGCTTTCAACTCTTTCAACTCAGTAAGAGCCATTCTATAAGGTGTTATCGATATCGATGATGTCCTCAATACTAGTTCAATAGCAAACTCAACCTCTCTAATCAGTGGTAATCCAGGTAACTCCTCTGGAAATGCATCAGGATACTCACAAACCACTGGCACTAATTCAATTTTCGATTTAGACACTTTAGTATACAATACATAAGAAAGGTAAGCATTGCAACCTTTTCTCACATATTTCTGCACTGACATAGCTGATATAACAATAGACAACCCACTCACACTATCTGTTTCAGTACAAAGCATCTCACTATTTTGACATTTCAATACAATAAGCTTCCGTCTACAGTTTACAACAACATTGTGTAAAGTTAGCCAATCCATGCCCAAAATCATGTAAAATTCATCAAACGGTAATAGCCTCAAATTAGCCAGAAAATTGTATAGCCAATCCATGCCTAAAATCATGACAAATTCATCAAATGGTAATAGCATCAAATTAACCAAAAAATTGTAACCCCGAGTCATCAAAGGATAGTTCTTGCAAACTTTATCAACTAACACACACTGACCTAAAGGGTTCGATACTTTAACCACAAATTTAGTGGACTCAACAGGTAAATTCTTACTAGATACTAAATCTGTCCATACATACAAATAGGTTGATCCTGGATCAATCAAAGTAGTAGCATTAGTATAAAAAATAGAAAAAGTACCGGCAATAACATCTGGCACAGAAGCACCCTTTCAAGCACCAATAGCATAAGTCCTAGCTGGTGCTCGTGCTTTAGATCTCACAATAGAATCTTTTGTTATACCACGACTGCCACTCACATTTTTGGGATTACGAGGTGGTCTACCTCTCGTAGCAGTATTGTTGGGCCTCGTAGTTTGAGCTTTTTCTTTCTCGAATTTCTCTGGGCAATCATGAAGATAACGCTCGAAGGAATCATACATGAACCATGCTCCGCTCTTCAGTTGACACTCACTATAATGTGGTATTTTATAGTGCTTACACTCGGGTCTGACATATCTAACACTGCCCACACTTGCTATAGATGTAGCTTGAAGTTTAGGACTTGAACTTCGATTACATCTGTCTCTGCTAGAATACCCCATTGAAGTTGTAGAACGGTTGTGATGCTCTTTTGATCTTTTTGATGTTGATTGATATGACTTCCCAATCGATCTCTTTCTCGAGTCTCTAGCTTCAAAATTAGCTTGTCTTTTCTCTTTACTCAATTCCTAGACTTTGTGCGCTCGATCAACTAAGACAACAAATTCTTTAAACTCAAGAATTCTGACTAGAAGCTTTATATATTCATTCAATCCTTCCTTGAACCTATTACACATGGTAGTCTCAGTTGGAATACATTCACGAGCATATTTACTTAGTCTAACAAATTTTCACTCGTACTCTAACACAGCCATACGACCCTGTTTGAGCTCAAGAAATTCCTTACATTTCTGATCTAGAAATCTCTGACTAATGTATTTCTCTTGAAACTCAGTTTGAAAGAATTCCCAAGTGATCTGCTCTCTCAGCAAAATAGAAATCAACGTATTCCACCACTGATAAGCTGAATCTTTCAACAACGATACTGCACACTTAACACATTTAGCCGATGAACAAGATAGTTAATCAAAAACCTTAATTGTATTCTCTAATGAGAATTTTGCTCTCTCGGGATCATCTTCAACAGTAGCTCTAAATTCTTCAGCCCTGTACTTACGTATCTTTATCAATAGGTGGCTTACTAACTCAATTTGGTTCTATACCTTGAGGAATAATGGGGTCCAATTGGGGAGCCGTAGGGGGTGGAGGTTGTTGAGCGACCAAGTTTGTCCGTATGAACTCGGTAAACCGTTCACTCATCATTTGGAAGAAGGCTTCCTCAGCCTCTCCTTCCCGGCCATCAGATACGGGCCCTGTACCACTCGATCCCACTCCGCAAATGGAGGCTTGATCATTGCTTTTTACTTCATCACAGTCAGCTCGGTTGGATGTCATTGCTATATGAAAACATGTTTTAAAACAGTTAAGAGATATCCCACTATCAAAGGTTATATAATGGAATATATAGCTAGACTCGTACACACTACGTTCAATCTGAGAATCAACTAAATTGTAGCTCTGATACCAATAAATGTAGCACTCTTAACTCATATTCATCGCCAGAACAGGGTTACAGAGTATTACTGAAGTTTTTAAATCAAACGAATATAAATTTCAAACTTTACAAATCATATCAATAATCATATTAAAACCAATCTATATCATACTTGTAGTCCCTTATACGAGCCTTCAATGCCCTAAAAATATGTTAGAAACAAGTCGGGACTAAATCAGAAACTTACAGAATTTTTTAGAAAATAGTGAAAATTTTAAACACTGCAGGGGTCACACGGCCAGGAGACATGCTTGTGTCTCAGGTCATTTGGGCAGTCAAAGTAGAGACACATGATCGTGTCCCAACCTATGCAACTCACTGACTTGGGTCACATGGCCAAGCCATACACTCATGTGCCAAGCCGTGTACCCTTCGAAATAACCTCACACAATCGTGTTAGGCCATGTAATAGCCTGACTTGCAACCCTTTGAAAGCTACAGGGGACACATGACAATTTCGCCTGGCCATGTGTCACATACGAGTAAGACACACACCCGTGTCTTTGCCCGTGTGGACGAAAATAGGCTATTTTACAAGCCATTTTTCACACCTATTTGGGTATGTACCTACACCCAAAATTGAACATATATACAAGCCATAACAGGCACCAAAATCATGCATAATCAAGCTATATACATAAGATATACTAACATACAACCTATATGCCCATAAGCAGCTCAAATGACAACATGTAAACATGTATAACCATTTAAACAATTTGGCCAAAATGATCAACTAACTTCCAACTATGTTTGCATCAATACATACCATAAATTTCACTTACCAAAAACATACCCAAATGGTACTAAATATACTAATCAACCACTAACATCAATAGTCATATAAGTCATTCAAAACAAAGTACCAATTCGAAACATTTCCAACAAGTTACAAACCATATATAATATGCATATTCAAACTATAACTTCATCTTCCATAATTCAAGCATATCATGCCAAATATCATCCATATTAAGGCTAATTACATGCAAAAACCAAATTCATTTGAACACCAAAATACTATAACTCAAGACAAACCAAATAATCATTTTAACAACCAAAAATATAGGCCAACATTAGCCAAAATACTTATGCATGCCATTATAACCAAAATTAAACATCCAAAAGTATCGATAGAGCCGATGGATCGTGTGATACAGCCCTTACAAGATTCCAACCCGAACGAGCTTCTGATGCACTATAAGAGAGGGAAAATAACACATAGTAAGTATATAAACTTATTAAGTTCGTATAATATAAAACACAACTTACCGATAGATACATATTAGGTAAGATAAACATGGCATAATCCAACTATACTTGGCCAAAGCTTAATCATGTACATCAAACATGGTAGCTATATTAAACATATTATAAGGCATTAAGAACATAGATGAGCACAACATTTATTCATGTAGCATATACATATATCATCCATTTCTACTTTCAATATACCATGTAATAACATTTCAATGTAGTTCACATGTGTCCCTATAATAATCTGCATCGAACTCTTACCATTTTGTTTCACAATAATGCCCATTGAACCATTTAGAATACCGTTGGATACTTGAGACAGCTCACACATAGTGTGCTAACTCATATAACTGTAATCCGTCAAATCCTGTACATGTATGCTCACACGAGCCATGAATCAGAATGCTCACATGAGCTATGAATATGGGCTTGCTCACACGAGTTGTGGGTCGAAACGTAGCTACACGATGTTGCTTAAATGATCTATGGAGTATCGGCAACACATGCCAAACCTCAGCCATCAGTAAGACGTTTAGGACCAACACTCGAATCATGTAAACCCTAATGACATATCATTTGTATCCTATGAATTCCTAAGGTTCAAACGGGGCTCAGTAATTGTCGTACGTCATTGGATATACAATTGTGTATACATATTGTAATAAGCCAATGTTAGTGAAATCGGAATAGTGGTTTCGGGACCACAAATCCGACTCAAAAATAAAATTTATTTTAATTTTATTACATGGTCAACAATATGTTAGAAATGGTCAACAATATGTTAGAAATGACATGTGAAAATTCTAATAATAAAATTTTATCGATTTAGTGCTTAATTACGGGATGGACTAAATCCCATAAAATGCAAAAGTTAAATTCTAGTAGCTAGAAGGATTAAATAGCTATGGAATTCAAAACTTGAGGTCTTTATATGGTAATTAGACCATTAAAGAAAAGCATGTAGATATTTTGGTGACTCATCCATGAAAATTTAGAAAAAGGGTAAGGACTAAATTTGAAATTGAAAAATATTTAATTAATTAAAAATATGATAAAATATATCATCTTATTTTTCTCATCTTTTTTCCCAAAATTCTATGAAAACCCTAAGAGAGTGAGAAGAAACTTTCATGGCTTAATTGGGTAAGTTTTCTTATCTCGTTTTTAGTAATTTTGATATTTTTGAAACCATGATAGCTTAATCTATCTATTTGGAGGATCAATTTGAAAAGTTATCAACATATGGAAATTAGGTCATGGATGAATATACTGAAATTTTAAAATTTATGGTAGAAAATTAAAGGTTGTTGATAGATAAACAACTTTTACAAAGTGATTTTGATGAAAACATGATTTAAGGACTAAAATGTAAAGTTGTGAAAATTGATGAAAAATTCTGAAATTTATAGAAAATATGTGCTGTAAATTTTATGTTGAAATTTCGGTTAAGCTTGGACCAGGGACTAAATTGCATGAATTTAATTTTCAGAGCCGAGGGACGAAATTGGAATTTATGAAAAAGTTAGGGGCAAAATGGTAATTTTCCTAGGTTATAAATTGAGACCAAATAAATATGAAATGTGTAAATTTGATGATTAAAAACACAAATTTGAGGTTAGATTGAGGAAAAGGAAAATTTCTGATTAGTAGATTATTTACACAAACATGTGTCGAGGTAAGTTCATGTAACTTAATTGGGCATGTAAATATGTTAACTTGAATGTTATGACTGTATGCAATATGATTTATTTTTATCTGAATTTTATAAATGCGTGAAATGATTACATGTTCAAAAATATTGGAAAAAGGGTAAAGTCTCGTTTGAATATTAAATTTCGATGGATAAATGTGATTGCCTTATAAAACAAGGTCTTGCATTTGTTGCTGACAGGATTTAGCTCAGACGAGTAATCCTATTGATCTCATTATTGAAAGGATTTATCCTAGATGGGTAATTTGATATAATCCCTCTCGAGCATATGTTATAATTAGGATTTAGCCTGGACTATTAATTCTAATTGAGCTCTTCTGAGCATACGTTACATAAAGGATTTAGCATGGACTAGTAATCCTATAATACGATATGTGGCTCGAGAGTGTGTTCTTGATCAAATGCCCTAATGGGTACTCTTGAATAAGAATTGACGGGTTATTGAATTGTACACCTTGGGTGTACTACTTGAGTATCCATCGAAATTCCAATGATTCAATGGACAAAACTCTTGGCATGATGAAGGAATTATGAGATGAAATGATAATACCTTAAACGAATATTGCATGATGAGCTCATCTATGTTTACTTGATATATATGAAAATTTTGTGACTAACATGTTTGGTTGAATACATGTGTAACACCCCAAATGCGGCTTAGAAGTTAGGCCCGAATCTGACGTGTCACATTGAAGAGTTTTTCGAAAACCATGTTTTCATTGAAAACCTTTCTTATTTGAAAACTTGAGTAAAATCCCAGTTGCGTTAGTTTATTTTATAAGTGGTACATTGAAAAGTTATTAATTCTATTCCCAAAATTTCTTTTAAGTTGTAGAAGCTAATTTTAAAAATAACTAATTTACGAAAACGTGATGTTAACCATTCTAAGAATGTTGCGGAAACATAGTGTTGTTTAAAAATAATTATAAATCGAAGTAAGTAAAGCCCAAAGTTAATATCCAAAAACTTTAAGAGGCCTTATTACAAATGTTGAAAACCCAAAACGGAATCTAAAATATAAATAAAGTCCAAAGACAGTCGTGTGGCCATCTCCGAGTCCCTCGTAGGACCGATCCTCTTAATGTTGGGGATTACTTGCACAGTTAATAAACGGGGTGAGTTTATGAAAAGTTAGTGTGTAATCCCCTTACTAGAGTAATAGTTAGTATACCGAAATAGAAACAGAAGCAGTCTGGGCCAGAGCCTTTTAACAGTAATAGTACAGTCCAGTTCAAAGCATACGTGGGCCGAAGCCCACTAGAATATCATTTGGGTCACAGCCCCTAACAGAATCAATTAGGCCTAGCCCAAACCAATAACAGAACAAGTGGGCCTAAGCCCAATACGGTGACAGATCTCATAAGTAGATATGCAACAGTATGAGGATGCATACCACCCCGATCTAGCCAACGCACCTCCCGTACCAACCCTACACTTACGTGGGGATAAAATCGACCCACCCAGTCAGCACACCAATTTTAGCACCAGTTGCGGCACTAACCGAAATCACAGAAAAGCTACTAGTATATATGAGGCTCTAAGCCTTTAGTAGCGGTATTATAATTGGCACAAAGCCACCGGTAACTGTATTATGTTTGGCACATAGCCATCAGTGACGGTAATATAATTGGTACACAGCCTTGGGTATATATGATCGACACAGAGTCATCAATAAGTATGTTAGGCACATAGCCACGAGTAAATACGTTTGGCACAAACCCATAGTCAAGATGGCACAGAGCCATTTTTAGGTTGGCACAGAGCCATAATCAGATTAAGTGGCACTAAGCCGTCCATCGGTCCACAGTCGTCTCGTGCGACCCGTGCGATCCTGTCAGAACTTCCTCTGTATCAATGTCCCAACCCCATGCAATATATCGCGTATGTGATGCTCAATCATCACACATGTATGCAAAATGGCCATGCTCAGTAACAATCATTTAAACATATATTAAAAGCATATCAGTCATACAACCACCGTCAAGTCAGTTAAAACACAATCATACGATCACAGTCAAATTGGTCAAATTCATAGCCTAAGTCGGTCATTACCCATAAGGGCAAAACAGTCATTTTACCCTACAGTGGTATTTCGATAATTTTACAACCCAGGGGTATTTCAGTAATTTTACAAATAGGGGGTCTTAATGACCCAACTAAGGGTCCATTGTCGCCTCGAGTGACCTAAGTAACCTAAACAGACATAACGGTGCAAGTGGGCCTAAGGCCCATTACTCGACCCAAGTAGACCCACACGCTCGTGTGGCCCATTTAGCCCAAATTTAGATATGGCTATGTGTACACCACAGCCCGGTTCATTAATAGTCACTTACCATAGATTTTATCCGTGTAGGCCCACGAGATCATTGGGCCCACACAACCCATTTCGGCCCATCGAGGCCCAAAACAACCTAAGTCATGTCCGCGACATGACAAGTCTATCTACTTCCCGCTTAACAACAAAATTTATCCACGCGGGCCCACGGGCCCATTGGGCCCATATGTCCCACTTAACCCAGAACTATTCATGGTTGTACGAACGACGTTGCCCAGTCCAAAACTTACCACATAACATACATTTTATCCGTGTGGGCCCACAAGCCCATTGGGCCCACATGACCTAGTCCAGTCCAACGTGGCCCAGAACGGCCTATGCCATGTACGCGACATGACAAGCCCAACCATATTCCACCTAGCACTTGATTTAACACAAGCGGGCCCACGAGCCCATTGGGCCTATTCAGCCTATTTTGTGGCCCAAGTGGCTCACCACGGCCTAAGCCCACAAATTCAATCATGGTGGCCTTCCTCGTTGTACGCCCATGTTCCGTGAGCTCGGTTCACCACATGCTTGATCGCACGCTCGTGTGGCATCATACGCCATATTTCCAGCTTTTCTGCATTTTGCCAATCTACAGTCATAGCAGAGTAAACAATACACACATTTTCGACTTTTTACCGGATTACCAAAACAAGGCATACGGTTACACACATATTTATGGCCTTTACACCTATTACCGCCTACAGAGTACAGATACACACATGTTTATGATAAGTGAGCAAATCCCACGACTCTAAACCTAGATTCAATCATAACCCCACGTTAGTCCTTTAATCGTTAAAATTAACACCCTTACATAGCACCTGATTCCAAAATGGTACTGACTGCCTACCTTGGATAGCAACCGATTCCTCTCTTTAACCACCGATCAAAGCCACCTTCCAAAACTTGACAAAATCTGTATAGCATTACCACCTTGTTAATTGAGACCGTGAATGACAAAGATTAGATACAAAAGAACAACAACTTACCACTATTTAGGAGTATTCAGCCTCCTAAGGTACACTCTAGGATTTGAGTCCCACGAAAAATAGTCACACTCCTATAGGAAACGATGGATGAAGATAGTGTTAAGGAGGAAACTTATACCGACAAAGAGAGAAAGAGGGAGAAGAGTAGCCGTGAACCCAAACAAAATCAATTACCTTACTCAAGTGTAGAGGGATTCGGCTGTAAACAGAAAGACAATTGGCAAGCCAAGAAAAACCAAATGAGTGGCGAGGGAGAGGAGGCAAGTGCTATTCAGCTAAACCATAAAGAAGGAAAACACAATTGAGAAAAGGAAAAAAAGAGAAAAAGAGACCAAAAGCTATTCGGTCACGTAAAACAAATGAGAGAGGAAGAGGGTGGGAAAATTCGGTTCAGAAATGAAAGAAAATAATAGCCACAAACACGTAAGAATAACTCATATATCCGGCCTTTCAATTTTATACTAAAATGGCAAAGAGGTAAAAAGGTTGCATGAATAGTAAAATTCCAGAATATACATGACAATATAGAGAAAAGAGGAAAAAAACTGAAAACAAAGAAAACTTGAAATGGCACAAAAGAATTTGACACCCTGGGAAAAAAAAGATCTTATGACTGAATTTGTACAATAGGGAGTTTAAATTTCGGAAATCAACCCTTCCTATTTCAAATTCCCTAATTTTCTCCTTGAATTAAGCCACCAACTGAGTTTGAATTACAAACAAACTCCTTCATCCAAATCTTCTTCCCTTGAAACACTCCCCTAAATCACTCAACCTTCAATTCAAATTTCCTTGAAACACTCATGACCAAGTCATCCACAGAGTCTCAGTCCAACTCCACCTCCTTCCATGGCCATCATTAAAAATAATCTTTTTTTGCACAAGCGGGGATTCGAACCTCAGACCACTAGCTCACTTGTAACGCCACTTCTACTAGACCACATTGCTCCTTATGATATAAATTCATCAAAAATATTCTTAAAGCCTACTAATTAACATCAAGGCACCTTTAAGAGAAAAAACATAAATTTTTGCTAAAGCCCAGGTTTGAACCCAAGACTTCTCCAACACTCCCAAACACTCCTAATCACTTAACCACTATAGCAAACAATCAATTGTGACATTTCTTCCACACATAAACTTTTATGTGCAGTCTCCTAGCGGCTCCCACGCACAGGGCCCAATACTTCTAGGCCCAGAAATTCGGGGCTTTACAGCATGTGTTTAGGCAATTTTTTCAAGTTGATGGAAAACATGATATTGTATGCTTAGATTTAATAAATGGGATTGGTAAGTTTAGTTTCTGTTATATGAACTTGCTAAGCATGTAATGCTTACTAGATTTTATTTTCCCTATTTTATAATGTTTAGAAGCTCACGAAGTTTGAAGATCATTGGAGCATCATCACACTATCCACTAGCTTATTTTGGGTATTTATAGTAAAATCATTTTGGTATAATGACATGTATAGGCTAACTTGACCATAGATGGCTTAAATATGTGGTTTATAATCTAGCCATTGGACTGGCTAGTAATGGTTGTTTTTGATTTACTTGTAATGTCATACTGTTGTAGCTACATATATGTTAAATGGTTGATCAAATTATACTTAACATATGGAATATATCAAGGTAAGATTATAAATATGTATGCATGTAATGATATGCCATGTTGAATGATAGAGTTTGCTTAATTTGAATGTTTAAAATGGTTGGTATTTGGATGTGAGTTTAAGTGCATGCCATTGGTTTGATTGTGGGTGAGAAATGAAGCTAAAAATGGCTTTATTTCGTCTACATGGGTAGACACATGCCCGTGTGTCTAGATTGTGTGTGACACAAGGCCTGACACATGGGCGTGTGGTCGACCGTGTGCACAAGTCAGAGAGTTACACGAGTTTGAACACGGCCTACAGCACGGGTGTGTCATAGGGTGACACAGGCATGTCCCTTGGACCACACGGGCGTATGAGCCCTGTAACTTAGAAAATTTTTGAAATGTCATGAAAAATTCTTATAGTTTTCAATTAAGTCCCGATTTTATTTTAATGCACATATTAGGCCCCGATGGTCTATTTAAGAGACGTTATGAATAATTTCGAAGGATGAATAGTAATTGATATAAATTATCTATAAATGTTCTAAAAAACTCTGGTAACACTCTGTAACTCTATTTCGGTGATGGATACAGGTTAGAGGTGTTACATTTAGTGGTATAAGAGCTACGGTTTAGCCAATTCTTTGATTTAACATAGCAAACACAAGTTTAACTATACATGCCATTATATAATTCGTGATAGTGTGATGTCTCCTGATCATTTTAAATGTGTTTTTCATATAGTAATGTAATCCAACCAAGCTAGAGCTGAATCTGAAGAAGCTGGGAGCAATGCTTCAGCTTCAGTTCAAAGAGTTGCATCGGCATCTGGTAGTGAAAGGCCAGTATTTGAGGGCCAAAGTGAGGAGGCAAAATAGGCCTTCTTTCAATTGATGAATGAATGGTTTACTGAGTAATTAAGAACAAACCCTGCTGTACAAAAACCTCCCCTACCTACTACTCAACAGATTCCTAAGATGCCATAGGGTGCTGAACCTGTTAGAACTGGTAAGCCTCCGATGGATAAAATCCGCAAGCATGGGCCAGAAGAATTTAGAGCTACCAGAGATGATGATCCGAAAAAGGCTGAATTTTGGTTGGAAAATACCATCCGGGTTTTTGTTGAATTATCTTGTACACTTACTGAATGTCTGGAATGTGCAGTATCTCTACTGAAAGATACAGCTTATCATTGGTGGAATACCATAACTTCAATTGTACCGAGAGAGAGCGTTACATGGGAATTCTTCCAAGTTGAATTTAGAAAGAAATATGTTAGTCAGAGATTTATGGATCAGAAAGAGAAAGAAATTTTAGAACTCAAGCAGGAAGACATGACTATATCTGACTATGAACGAGAATTTGTTCGATTGAGCAAATATGCCAGAGAATGGGTTCTAACCAAGGCTGATATGTGTAAACACTTTGAAGAGGGTTTAAATAAAAATATCAACTCATTGATTGCAATTCTTGAAATAAAGGAATTTGCGGTATTAGTCGATCAAGCACACAAAGCTGAGGAATTGAGTAAAGAAAAGAAATAAGCTGAAAGAGAGGCTCAAGTTTCTAGAAAAATGATTATGAGTAAGTCACAATCATTTTCTTCTAAGAAAATAAAGAAGTATTATGATCATGTTACTACCTCTACAGAGTATTTTAGAAAAGAGTGAGGCTCTCAACACTCTAACCCGAGGTCTTCATCGTCATCTATAACTAGTGTGGGTAGTGTTGGTAATCCCAAACCAACGTGTAAGTATTGCAACAAATTTCATTTTGGGGAATGCCGTTCGAGAAGTGGAGTTTGTTACCGATATGGTTTATTTGACCATTTTCTCAGAGATTTTTAGAAAGAGTAGAAAAAGAAAGAGAAACGGCTCCAAAGCCGAGTAATCCTATTTCGAGGGGTAGACCACCCCGTCACCCCGATAATATTAGTTGTATTCGAGGTACTACTAGGGATACAATAGTTAAATCTGAGGCACGAGCACCTGCAACAACATATGATATTTGTGCTAGAGAAAATGCTTCTGCACCAAACATCATTACTAGTACATTTTCTCTACTTGATACTAATATTACTGCTTTGATTGATTTTGGTTCCACACATTCATACATATGCACAAACTTAGTGTCTGTTAAAAATTTACCTGTTGAATTCACTGAAGTTGTGATTAAAGTTTCAAACCCCCTGGGCTAATTTGTTATAGTGGATAAAGTCTGTAAAAACTGTCTGTTGATGGTAAAGGGTTATTACTTTTTTGTTGACTTGATCTTATTGTCATTTGATTAATTTGATGTGATTTTGGGAATGGATTCGTTAACCCTATATGATGTAGTGGTGAATTGTAAACAGAAATATATCGTATTGAAATGTTAGAGTGGTGAATTACTTCATGTTGAATCTGATAAACTGGATGGATTACCTAATATAATTTCAGTAATAGCAGCACAAAAACATGCAAAAAGGATTATGATGCTTATCTTGCATATGTGTTGGATATTAAGTATCTGAGTCAAAGATTCAGTCATGCCGGTTGTATGTGAATTTCCTGATGTATTCCCAGAAGAATTACCTGGTTTACCCCTGGATAGAGAAGTAGAATTATCTATAGATCTTGTGCCGGGTACAACACCGATATCCATAGCACCTTACAGAATGACTCCTACTGAACTGAAAGAGTTGAAAGTACAGTTGCAAGAATTGATTGAAAGAGGTTTTGCTCAACCTAGTTTCTCACCTTGGGGTGCACCGGTTCTATTTGTAAAGAAGAAAGATGGATCGTTGAGGATGTACATTGATTACAGATAGGTCAACAAAGTTACAATAAAGAACAAGTATCCATTGCCTCGTATTGATGACTTGTTTGACTAGTTAAAATGTGCCACTGTATTTTTTAAGATTGATCTCCTTTCTGGTTACTATCAACTATGGGTAAAAGATTCAAATGTGCTAAAGACAGCTTTTAGAACTAGGTATGGATACTATGAGTTTCTTGTGATGCCATTCGATTTGACAAATGCACCTGCAGTGTTTATGGATCTGATGAACATAATTTTCAGCCTATATTTAGACAGGGTTGTGCTGGTATTTATAGATGATATTTTGGTTTACTCCCGGTATGAAAAGTAACATGCGGAGCATTTGAGAATAGTGTTGCAAACTTTGCGAGTGAAAAAATTGTATGCTAAGTTTAGTGAATGTGAATTTTGGCTATGGGAAGTTAGTTTTCTTGGGCATATAGTATCTGTTGAAGATGCCAGGGTGGACTCGAATAAAATTTCAGCCATTATTAACTAGAAGCCACCGAAGAATATGTCTGAAGTTTGAAGTTTTCTGGGATTAGCTGGTTATTATTTGAGGTTTGTAATCTCTGATGACCCGTCTATTGCAAAAAGATGTAAAATTTAAGTAGTCTGATAAATGCCAACAAAGCTTTATTGATGAATGAATTTAGTAGTCTGATAAATGCCACAGATTAAAAGCTTTATTGATAGAAGCTCCAGTTTTAGTTCAACTAGAATCGGGTAAGGAATTTATAGTTTACAGTGATGCGTTATTGAATGGTTTAGGCTGTGTTTTGATGCAAGAAGGTAAAGTAGTAGCCAATGCTTCAAGACAGCTAAAACCACATAAAGAAACTACCCGACACATGATCTTGGATTGGTAGCCATAGTTTTTGCATTGAAAATTTGGCGGCATTACCTGTTTAGTGAAAAATGTCATATATTCACTGATCATAAAATTTTGAAATATTTGATAACAAGGAAAGATTAGAATTTGAGACAACGTAGGTGGCTTGAGTTATTGAAATATTATGATCTGGTTATTGATTATCATCCTGGAAAAGCTAATGTGGTTGCAGACGCTCTAAGCAGAAAGTCCTTGTATACTTTGTGAGCAATGAATACCCAATTTTCATTATCTGATGATGGTTCAATTATAGCTGAGTTAAAAGCTAGATCAATGTTTTTGTATCAGATCTCTGAAGCTCAAAAAAATGATAGTAAGTTGCAAGCAAAATGGATACAAAGTGAATCAACTCTTGACTCAGAATTTTAGATCAGGACCGATGATTGTCTGTTATTCAATGGCAGAGTATGTGTACAGAAAAGTTTAGAACTAGTACAAAAGATTTTGAATGAAGCTCATAATGGTAACATGTCTATCCATCCTGGTAATAATAAAATGTATAATGATCTGAAAAAGATGTACTAGTGGCCAGAAATGAAACAAGATATTTTTGAGTTTGTATCTAAATGTTTGATATGGTAGCAAGTAAAAGCTAAACATCAGTTGCCTTCTAGATTACTACAACCAGTTACGATAATAGAATGGAAATGGGATAGAATTACCATGGACTTCATATCGAGATTACCCCTGTCTCTAAATAAGAAAGATGTCATTTGGGTGATTGTTGATCAGTTGACAAAATTTGCACACTTTATTCCGATATGTATGGATTATTCTTCGGACAGATTGGCTAGATTATATGTCTCTGAGATTGTCAAATTGCATAGAGTGCCTGTCTCCATTATTTTAGATAGAAACCCTCGATTTACCTTTCGATTCTGTAAAAAATTGCAATAAGCTACGGGTACTCAGTTACACTTTAGCACTGCATTTCATCCACAGATAGATGGTCAATATGAACATGTTTTACAAATTTTGGAAGATATGCTTCGGTGTTGTATACTTGAGTTTGAAGGCAACTGAGATGTGACAGCCCAATTAGGGCCTAGTCGGAACAATAGTCTCGGGACCGCAAATTTGAAATTGGGTAAATTATTATTATTATTATTATTATTATTATGAGGTTATGGTATAATTACATTAGCGCATGAAAAGTTTGATGAGTAGATTTTAATGTTGTGGGTCCGATTGCGAAAAAGGACTAAATCGCAAAAAAAAAGTTGCATTTTAGTACCCAAATGTGTCAAATAGCCAGAGATTTAAATATTGGGGGTCATAAAAGGGCATTAGACCCTATTATGATAGCTTGGCAGGCCATGGTAGAGAGAAATGTTGAAAAGTCAACATTAGGTATGTTGATGACATAAGGTGTACTAAAATAATGCCTAAGCCTAGCTATCATCTTTTTCTTTCATTTTCTTTTCACTCCCACCGATTTTTCTAGCCATTGTAAGGGTTTTAAGGTTTAAAAAATTTTAGCAACTCTAAGCCCTCACAACTAAGTGATTTTCTCATCCTTTGTTGATGACTTTTGAATTTTTAGAACCCTTGAAACATGAGCTTTCAAATGAGAGGACTATATTGCAAAAATTGTGAAAAGTTTAGGGTTTTAACATGAGAGAATTTAGGGTGTTTTCTGAAATTTTATAGAAGAATATGATTCCTAGTTATGTTATAAACAACTTTTGTGAAAGAGTTTTCATAGAAAACACCTAACGGGGCTTTTATGCATAAGTTGTAAAATAGTTGATAAATATGTGGAATTGTAAGAATTTGAAGTTACTATAAGAGTAAAAAGGGTTCGACTAGGCTTGAGATACGAATAAATTCGATCAAAATCGATTTTCGAGCATAGGGGTAAAATGGTCTTTTTGCCAAGGTCTAGGGGCAAAATGGTCATTTACCTAAGATGTGAATTTATGATTGCCTAAATGCAATTAGTGACTAAATGAGTGCATTTTGCTATTATAGATCAAGATTTATTGAATCCGAACCTAGACCGGGGGAAAGCTGTAACACCCCAAACCCGGCCTAAAATTTTGGCTCGAATCTGGTGTGTCACATTGAAGTGTTTTTCGGAAACCATGTTTCCATTAAAAACCCTTCTTAATAATTAAAAACTTGTACCCTTTTTAAACCTTGTTAGAAAACCTCAGCTGAATAACATTCTTAACAACTTTGCAAAAAATCCTGGCAGTTGCGGAAGCTTAATTTAAAAACAATTGCGGTTACGTGATGTTTTGAACAACAGTAGTTGCTTTGGAAAACCGTGTTCTAATACTAGAAATTATAAGAACAATAATTAAAATTTCAAATTTGAAATCTAGAAAATTACGATGGCTTTACTACAACCCACTTAAAAACATTTAAAAGCAATAATCAAAACTATAACATAAACAGTGTGTGTGCCTTCCTCCGAGCCCCTCACAGCCCTGATCCGTCTAAGGCTGGAAATTACCTGAAAGTTTAATAAACGGGGTGAGTTTACGAAAACTCAGTGTGAAATCCCCTACTATATAAAAGGAACAGTCAGTCATATAAAAGAATTAAAAGTTGGCCCCAGCCCTACTTACAGTTTCAGTATCAATTGGGCCATAGCCCATTTTAACAGACAGTACCAGATGGGCTTTAACCCATTACAAAATAAGAAACATTATCAGAACTAGAATCAGAATCAGAATTAGAATTAGTATCAGGTAACAGAATCAAAATCAGAATCAGTATCAGGTAACAGAATCAAAATCAGAATGTGAATGCAATCCCAACCCAGCCTATAACCAACCGCTACACTCCACCCGTACCAGCCCTACACTCCATTTGGGGAATAGCTCAACCCACCCAGTCCTACACTCCACAGTTGCAGCATTGCTGCTCAGTTATTAGATATTGTGACAGAGTCTACAGATATTGTGGCAAAGCCACCAAAATAGATATTTGTGGCATAGCCACCAGAAACAGATAATGTGGCAAAGCCACTTAATAGAATACGTGGCACAAAGCCATCGATAACTGTATTATGTTAGGCACATAGCCATCAACTAGAGTAACATAACCGGCACACAGCCCTAGGTAAATGTGATCGACACAGAGTCGTCAATAACCATATATTGGCACATAGCCTTAGGCAAATACGTTTGGCACACAGCCATAATCAGGTTGGCACAGAGCCATATGTAGGTTGACACAAAGCCATAATCAGAAGGCTTTAAGCCATCGGTAGCTGTATCATGTTAGGCACATAGCCATCAGCGACGGTAATATAGTCGGCACATAGCCTCGGGTAAATATGATCGGCACTCAGCCATTGATCGGTCCACAGTTGTCTTGGGTGACCTGTACGACCTTATCAAATCAGTACGAATATACGGCTCTTAAGCCTTCGGTGGATCCACAGTCGTCAAGCAACCATGCGATCCTAACAGATCAGATCTTCCTCCGTACAAAATCCCAGCCCATGCAACATGTCATGTATGCAGAATGTCATGCCCATATTTGAATCAAACAATCATAGTCAAGTCATTCATATACCAACATATATTCACAATCAAATTCGTCAACCACACAGTCCAAGTTAGTCACTTGGCCACAAGGGCAAAACAGTCATTTAACACCTTAAGGGCAAAATGGTAATTTTACCCCACAAGGTATCTCGGTAATTCCACCCTACAGGGGTATTTTCGTAATTTTACCCTACAGGGGTATTTCGGTAATTCTACCCTACAAGGGTATTGCGATAATTCTACCCTACAGGGGTATTTCGGTAATTCTACCCTGCAGGGGTATTGCGATAATTCTACCCTACAGGGGTATTTCGATAATTCTGCCCTACAGGGGTATTTCGGTAATTCTACCCTATAGGGGTATTGCGGTAATTCTACCCTACAGGGGTATTGCGATAATTCTACCCTATAGGGGTATTTTGGTAATTCTACCCTACAGAGGTATTTCGGTAATTCTACCCTACAGGAGTATTGCGATAATTCTACCCTACAGGGGTATTTCGGTAATTCTACCCTACAGGGGTATTTCGATAATTCTACCCTACAGGGTATTTTGGTAATTTTACAAATCGAGGATATTTGGGTAATTTTATAAACCGGGGGTACTTTGGTAATTTTACAACTGGGGGTATTTCAATAATTTGATAAACTAAAGTATTCTAAACAGGGATAACAACCCTTCTCAGCCCAAATGGGCCTAAAGCCCTTCTCAGCCCAAATGGGCCCACACACCTGTGTGGCCCTTTTAGCCCAAATCTAGCCACAGATATGAGATTCACCTAGCCTAGTCCAATATTTACTACACAATCAAAGAACTTATCCAATTGGGCCCGTAGGCCCATTGGGCCCACATGGCCCCTTTCGGCCCATCGCGGCCTGAAGTAGCCATCCTTCAGCTAGAGTAGCGAGAAAATACACACCTGATAGGAGACTGGAGTTAATCCACGCTCTGAGCACTCTTAGCCGACGCCCAACCCAAACGAGCACGCCATAAAGCGAAAGGGATCAGTCAAGAAAGGTACCTTTACTCTCCTCATGGTTCTCTCTATTTAAAATCAGCTTCGCATCCACTCTTATGTTAGCTTCTCGATGTGGGATCCCTCCATCACCAGAGTTTAAATTCAACACCAACTCTTGTCGCCCCCTGTTAGCAAAATAAATGCTCTTTGCTTGCCATGGGATTCAAACCCATGCCTCCCCTTAAATGCTCCACACGCTACTTGCCACTAAGCCAAAAGGCTTTTTGTGTCACAATTTCTCGAACAACATTCTTAAGGCCTACCTACTACACCCAAGGTTTGATTCACCTTAAACCAAACTTTTTGCTAGAGTCCAAGTTTGAACCCAGGACTTCTCCAACACTTCTCAGCATACTTAACCACTAAAACAAGCCTTTATTAACGAAATTTTCACGCACAATAGAATATTATAAGCTGCCTTCAACCGCTCCCATGCTCAAGGCCCAAAACTTCTAGGCCCAAATTCAGGGTGTTACAAAAGCCAAGAAAATCGACTAAACTGACTAGCCGAGTACATTTTGCAAACCGAGGTAAGTTATATGTAAATAATACAACTACATTGTTAATGCATGTAATCGAATTGTCAATCAATTGATATAGTATGAATTGCTAGATTGTGAACTAAGAATGCATATTAATAATTAAGATAGTAGAAAAATCCCGTTGAAACCTTAGGAAACCAACCGGATATTCATGCCATAACATTCGGGTTATTTGTGTGCCAGTGTAAGACATGTCTGGGATATGCATCAGCCACATTATGAGAGCCAGTGTAAGGCCATGTCTGGAACATGGCATCGGCATTGAGACGAGTGCTAGTGTAAGACATGTGTGGGACATGCATCGGCCTCGAAGATGAGAGCCAGTGCAAGACAGTCTGGGACATGTATCGGCTAAGAGTTGTGCTAGTATAAGACCATGTCTGGGACATGGCATCAATACGTATATACGAGAGCTGGTGTAAGACGATGTCTAGGACATGGCATCGGCCTCAATGATGATAGCCAGTGTAAGACCATGTCTGAGACATGGTATCGTCAACTTATTCCATGTTTGAGGTTTATAGAATATCCGATAGTATTCCAAAAGACTCAACTTTAAAAGTTACGAAAATGAGTTAATAAGGAAAGTATAATAATGTTGTGAGTGGTACAGGTGCCTATTTGGTATGCATGAGTAATGAGCTCAAAATAGAAAATGTGACTTGAATAGACGATAATGAGTAAGTCAAGCTTATGTCTATCTTTGTGCTATGAGTATGATGACTAGAGGCGAAATTGTTATTGTATAATTATTTATATGCAACTTACTAAGCTTTTATGCTTACTCTCTCTTTCTTTTCATCTTCTTACAGTGCCACTTAATTAACTTACAGATCACCGGAAGTCAGAGATATCAATCACACTATCAGCCGTAAATCTCGGTATAGTCAAATTTATATTTTTGATTATGGAATTTATAGGGCTAGACCTTATTATTTTATGTCTTGAGAATTGGCCAAATGAGTTGGTCTAGAATAGATTTCACTCTTTACATTAAGCCTTGGATGAGGGCTTTAATTTTGAGTCTATAAAAGATGCATCTTCATAGCTGAATAAATGTCTATTATACTTGTTTTGGTATTGGTTGGTGTTGACATGAAAATAGGTACACTAGGGCTGCAATGAGGCTTGGTAGATAGCCTCATATTGTCCACACGGGTAGGCACACGGGCATGTGTCTGGGCCGTGTGTCACACACGGCCAGCCCCATGGGCGTGTCAGAAGGCCGTGTGTCCCCTGCACCTAGAAATCTCAAGTCAGAATGCATGGTAATTACCACACGGGTTGAGACACAACCATGTGTCTCAATCGTGTGGAGGGCACGACCAAGTACACGGGCGTGTACCGTGGTCGTGTGATGCTGACGTCAGAAATAGAATACCCAGGTTTTTGCACATGGGCTACACGTCGTGGCTGTGTAAAAGTACACGGGCGTGTGTCCAGGCCGTGTGAAGTCTACACTTGTTTATGAAAAATTATGGAAATTAAATTGGCCTCAAGGGCGTGTGCCCTATACCCACACGGGTGTGTGAAGCCTTGAAGCATGAAATTTTCTAAGTTTTTCTTGAGCCCTTGGTTTGGTTCGGAACCACCTAAATTGTATGTTTTGGGTCTCGTAAGCCCAAATAAGGGACAGATTGTATATGAAATGAAACGTCTTAAATTGATCAAAATTTTTTGCTCGATTTTCTAAAATTGGTTTAGTTTAAGTTTAGTAGCACCTCAAACCCTGTCCTGGCGTTAGATACGGGCGAGGGTGTTACATTTAATGGTATCAGAGCTATGGTTTTGTCAGTTCTAGAATTAACCTAGCTAGAGCACAAGTCTAGCTATACATGTCAAAAAAATATATTGATAGTGTGAAGATTCTTGGCGATTATAAATTATATTTTTTCTTATATAGTAAATGGATCCTACTAGAACCACGGCGGATAACATAGAAAGTAATTCATCGGCTCCCGTCGAGGGGACCGCGCTAGTAGAGAGCGAGCTCGTGAGTATGGACCAAGGCAGAGGGGCTAGAGAAGCCTACCTCCGAATGATGGATGCTTGGTATTCAGAGTTTGTTCGTGCAAACCCGAACCCTCTTGTAACGCCCCGTACTCGAGACCATTACCGGAGTCGAACACGAGGTGTTAACGGACTTAATTCATTCATTTACACAGTTCATTTTAAAATTCCCAGATAAGCTGGCTAACTGCATCACTGTCACCTTAAAAATCATATCTCGAGTTCCAAGACTCGAAAACCGATTCCGTCAATTTTTCCTGAAACTAGACTCATATTTCCATCTACAAATTTTTTTCTAGAATTTTTGGTCCAGCCAATTAGTACAGTTTATTAGTTAAATTCTCCCTTGTTTTAGGGTTCGACTACTCTGACCTTCATGCATTACGACTTAGATATCTCCCTGTACAGAGCTTCAATACTTATGCCGTTTGTTTCTAATGAAACTAGACTCAAAAAGGAATCTATACATATAAATCATGACTTCTAATTGTCTCTGTTTAATTTATGGTAAATTTTCAAATTCAGAATAGGGGATCCAGTAATCGCTCTGGCCCTGTTTCACGAAAACTTAAATATCTCATAAAATACGGCTCATATGGTCGTTTCGCTTCTTCCATATGAAAATAGACTCATCAAGATTCGATTACATAATTTATTCATTATTTAATTACATTTCTACTACTTTTTAGTGATTTTTCAAACTCACATCACTGCTGCTGTCAGCACCTATTTTAAGGCAGATTTTACCTATTTCATAGTTTCCATGATTCAACTAGCCATTTAACATACATAGCACCAAATATGATCGAGATTAACCATTCCAATGGCTAATCATTGCCAAGCATTTCCACACTTCTCAATAACCATATATATATACAAAATGATTATAACGCTATGCTCAAAATATATAAGCCATTTTCGCATGGCCAACCGAATATATACAATACCAAAAAGGTACTTAATTAACAACGAAGGTCAATCCTATACATGCCGTTATCAAAGTTTAACTAAAAGAGTACCAAAAGGGCTTAGATAGTGTGGACGACTTCGACTTTGACAATCCCGAGCCCGATAGCTGACGAACAAAATCTATAAAACAGAGAATCAAAGAAACAGAATAAGCATTTAATGCTTAGTAAGTTTTGAGTAATGAAATTAGTTACGACTAAAGTATAACGTTCATATGGCTAAATGAATAATTTCATATATGCATATTCTCAAAATCATACTTACTCCACGCTTCAATCAATATATTCATACACAAGGTATCAAACCTAACTAAAGGCTGAAAGTTCGTTAATCAATTGAGCGAATACTATTTAATTGGAATCGACTTTTCCGAAGCATATACGAAACATACCTTATCGTTTGAATTTTATGAGCGTATTAATTGAAATTATTACAGCAAGGTCGCTCACTTCCAAACCCAAGTACCTTCGGGATTTAGTCGGATATAGCAACTCGTACAAATACCTTCGGCTCTTATCCCGGATATAGTCACTAGCACAAATGCCTTCGGGATTTAGCCCGGATATAGTCACTAGCACAAATGCCTTCGGGACTTAGCCCGGATATAGTCACTAGAACAAATACCTTCGAGACTTAGCCCGGATATAGTCACTAGCACAAATGCCTTCGGGACTTAGCCCGGATATCATTCGAATAATCATGCACAAATATCAATAAATCATGACACATCCATATTTCATTTTCATTACTAAAGCTCAAACACAAGACACTTATCAAACCTTACCAATTTCGGCTCAATAGCCACATACAAAGAGCATGATTTTGATTGGCTTTATAACATGATCTCTATACACATTCGGCTACCCGTCATAGGTATAAACTAATCACCTCAATATATAATTCAAGTAGAATCATTATATCACCGTTTATTTGTTATGCTTATATGTCATGACTTAATCAAATCATAAACTAAGTTTCATTACTCGAAGACTTACCTCGGATGTTGTCGAACGATTTTGGTGGCTATTCAATCACTTTTTCCTTTCCCTTATCCAACTTTGATCCTCTAGGCTCTTGAGCTAAATCAAACAATTTACTTCCCAAATTAAACATAGTCATACGACATCCATATACATTTTATACTAGCCGAAATGTACCATCAAGATATACTTTACTCAAATAATTTACCTTGGCCGAACATGTATAATGTTTTGTAGCTTAATAAATTTAACATACATTATGTATTTATAATATTTGTGCAGCCAATTATCCATGGTCATACACACACAATCAAAAATAAATACCAAATTTTCATATCCTTTATGCCCTAAGCCGAATACACTTGTCATGTTCACCTACATTTTTCAAGTACAACATTCTCATATTCGGCATTAGTATCAAGCATAATAGCCAATTCTTCCCACCTTGAATCTATGCATCTATTTAATCATAGTTTGTTCAAGCACGCATACAACAAGATACATCCAATTTAACAAGAAACAAAAACCTTATTTCTCCATAGCTACTATGGCCGAAAGTTCTAGGCATCTCAATACCGAAATTTTTAACATGGGTTGCCTAAAGAACTTGGTGATGAGTTCAAATTAATCTAACATTTCAAGCAACTTAACACATCCATATAACTAAAAATTCTAAGTTTAAACACAATACAACATTTTAGCACCATGGCCGAATACTTCATGAAGTTGTTAAGACCCATCCTTTTTATTAAGCACTCAAACTCAATCATCTTCATGCCTCATCACCACAACGTCAAACACCAACCAAGAAGACAACACCTATGGCCGAGTATCATCTCCATCAAATAGCAAAAGAATTTAAACCAACATCTAAAAATATGCATGAATTTCATGGAATAACATCAAACATACCTCTTCCTAAACATCAACCAACCGAACATGAAGCAAGAGAATCCTCTTCTTCTTCCTTCCTCAAGTCACGGCAGTGGGGGAGCATGGATGAGACAACTTTGTTTCCATCACCCCTCCCTTTTCATTACTTTATTACTAACCTTTTATTTTATTATTTCTAACATAAAACATTAACACAAAATGTTTATAATATGCTTTAACCCATAGCATGGCCGGCCACCATCTTGATTTTTTGGTTAATTTGACATGCAAACCCATCATTTTTATAACATGCATTAATAGTTCCTTATAGATTAACCTATCACATTTCAAAAGTGTCACACATAAGTCCTATTAACTAAATTCACATGCAATCGACTAAATAGAAGCTTAAAACTTTCACACATTCATATTCACATATTTTAGACAATAAATATCATATTCAAATACTTCGGTGACTCGGTTTAGTGGTCCCGAAACCACTTTCTGTCTAGGG
This sequence comes from Gossypium hirsutum, assembly GCF_007990345.1. Classification (NCBI taxonomy): domain Eukaryota; kingdom Viridiplantae; phylum Streptophyta; class Magnoliopsida; order Malvales; family Malvaceae; genus Gossypium; species Gossypium hirsutum. Next base: position 65,828,785 of record NC_053426.1, read on the forward strand.
TCAATTTAGGGCTGTCACAACTCTCCCCCACTTAAGAAATTTTCATCCCCGAAAATCTTACCGGTAAATAGGTTTGGGTATCGTTCTTTCATGGAGTTCTCGGTTTCCCAAGTAGCTTCTTCGATCCCGTGTTTGAGCCATAACACCTTTACTAACGGAACCCTTTTGTTTCGCAACTCTTTCACTTCACGAGCTAGGATACGAATCGGTTCTTCTTCATAACTCATATCGGCTTGAATATCAACCTCGGAGGGATTTATTATGTGCGAAGGGTCGGATTTGTAACGTCGAAGCATCGAAACATGAAAAACATTGTGAATCTTCTCGAGATCAGGGGGTAAAATCAATCTATATGCCACTGGACCAACTCGTTCGGATATTTCATTTGGCCTTATGAACCTCGGACTCAGTTTGCCCTTACGGCCAAATCTGAGTATCTTTTTCCAAGGTGAAACTTTAAGAAACACTTTGTCTCCCACCTGATACTCAATATCTCTTCGTTTTAAATCCGCGTACGACTTCTGACGATCTGATGCTGCCTTCAGGCTTTCACGAATTATCTTTACTTTCTACTCAGCATCTTTAATCAGATCAACTTCGAAAATTTTACTTTCACCGAGTTTGGTCCAAAACAATGGTGTACGGCATTTGCGACCGTACAAAGCCTCGTAAGGTGCCATCTTAATACTTGATTGAAAACTATTGTTGTAAGCGAATTCAATCAAAGGTAAATACCGCTCTCATGAACCACTAAACTCAAGGATGCAACATCTCAACATATCCTCAAGTATTTGAATTATCCGCTCGGATTGACCATCGGTCTGGGGATGAAAAGCGGTGCTAAAATGCAACTTGGTACCCAAAGCTTCTTGCAATTTCTTCCAAAATCGCGATGTGAATCTCGGATCTCTATCTGACACAATAGAAATAGGTACCCCGTGTAATTTTACAATCTGAGAAACATACAATTCAGCTAGTTTATCCAATGAGTAATCCGTACGTACGGGAATAAAATGAGCCGACTTAGTCAGTCTATCAACAACAACCCAAATCGCATCTTTCTTAGTTGCCGACAATGGCAACCCAGATACAAAATCCATGGTGACTCGATCCCATTTCCATTCAGGTATCATGATCGGCTAAAGTAAACCTGTAGGCACTTGATGTTCCGCTTTCACTTGTTAACATATTAAACACTTCGAAACAAAATTAGAAATGTCTTGTTTCATACCATGCCACCAAAACTGACGTCTCAGATCATTGTACATTTTCGTACTCCCCGGGTGAATTGACATTCGGCTACAATGAGCTTCGTTCAGAATCATCAAAATAAGTTTTGAATTTCTTGGAACACACCAACGACTTCTGAACCTCAAACAATCGTCATCATCAATTTGAAACTCTGATTCCCTATCCGAAACACATTCAGCCCGTTTTGCAACCAATTCATCATCGACTTTCTGAGCTTCACGAATTTGATGAATCAACAATGGTTTGGCCTTTAAGTCTGCTACTAACACATTGTCGAATAGAACAGACAAGTGTACATTCATCGCTCGTAAAGCAAACAGTGATTTATGACTTAAGGCATCCGCAACCACATTAGCCTTTCCCGGGTGATAATCAATGACAAGCTCATAATCTTTCACCAACTCAAGCCAATGCCTTTGTCGCAGATTCAAGTCTCTTTGAGTCATCAAATATTTGAGACTTTTGTGATCCAAATATACATGGCACTTCTCACCAAATAATTAATGTCGCCATATTTTCAAAGCGAATACGATGGCAGCTAATTCGAGATCATGGGTTGGATAATTTTTCTCATGTGACTTCAGTTGTCTCGATGCATAAGCTACAACTCGACCTTCTTGCATCAATACACAACACAGCCCAAGTAAGGATGCATCACTGTAGATGACAAACTCCTTGCCTGATTCGGGCTGCACTAGTACTGGAGCTTCAGTCAAATAAGTTTTCAATTGATCGAAACTTTTCTGACATTTTTCTGTCCATTCAAACTTAACATCTTTTTGAAGTAGTTTCATTATTGGTGTGGCTATCATCGAGAAACCCTTTACAAAGCGTCTGTAGTAACCGGCAAGTCCCAAAAAGCTCCGAACCTCAGTAATATTTCTCGGGGGCTTCCAGTTAAGTATGGCTGAAATTTTGTTTGTATCAACTCGAATACCCGATGCAGATACCACATGACCCAAGAAGCTCACCTCTCTTAACCAGAACTCACACTTACTGAACTTAGCATATAACTGCTTATCCCGTAAAACCTGCAGCACTAATCCCAAGTGTTCAGCATGATCGGTTTCATTTCTCGAATAGACCAAAATATCATCGATAAACACAACTACAAACCGATCCAAAAACGGTCTGAATATCTGATTCATCAAATCCATAAATACCGCAGGGGCATTAGTGAGCCCAAACGGCATCACTAAGAACTCGTAGTGATCGTATCTCGTTCTAAAAGCAGTTTTGAGTATATCCGAATCTCGAATTCGCAACTGATAATAGCCCGATCTCAAATCTATCTTTGAAAACACTGAGGCTCCCTTTAGTTGATCAAATAAATCATCAATACGCGGTAATAGATATTTATTCTTTATTGTCACTTTATTCAGCTGACGATAGTCGATGCACAACCTCATGGTTCCGTCCTTCTTTTTCACAAACAATACTGGTGCACCCCAAGGTGAGAAACTCGGTCGAGCGAAACCTCTATCCGTCAACTCTTGCAACTGAGCTTTCAATTCCTTTAATTCCGTTGGTGCCATACGATACGGAGCTATCGAAATCGGTGTAGACCCAGGTACAAGCTCAATACCAAACTCCACCTCCCGAACAGGTGGTAAACCCGGTAATTCTTCGGGAAAAACATCCGGGTATTCACAAACCACTGGTACCGATTCAAGTTTCTTTTCTGACTCTTTATTATCAAGCATGTATGCAAGGTATGCTTCACACCCCTTTCTGACATATTTTTGAGCTAACATCAAGGATATTATTGTTGGCAACCCATTCAAAACAGTAGACTCAACTCGGATTATCTCATTATTTGAACTCCTCAAATCAATAGTCTTACTTTTGCAATTCACAACTGCATCATGTACGGTCAACCAATCCAAACCGAGAATAACATCAAATTCATCAAACGGTAAAAGCATCAAATCGGCCGGAAAGCAGGAACCTCTGATTACTAAGGGACATTTCTTACACACTTTGTCAACAAGTACATAACGACCCAAGGGATTCGACACTCTAATAACGAACTCAGTAGACTCAACAGGTAAAGTCTTACTGGATGCTAAAGTCTCACATACATAAGAATGAGTAGACCCAGGGTCAATCAAAGCAATCACATTAGTATCAAAGAGAGTGAAAGTACCGGTAATAACATTAGGCGAGGAAGCATCCTCGCGTGCACGTATAACATAGGCTCTAGCAGGAGCACGAGCCTCAGATCTGGTGGTAACATCTCTAGATCCTCTCGGTCCGCCGCTAGCATTCCCCGCATTTTTAGATGGTCTACCTCGAGCAGTAGTAGCACCCGGTTTCCCACTCTGGTTTACATTTTGTTCGGACAGTCTCGGGCAATCCTTGATAAAGTGGTCAGCTGATCCGCACTTATAATAGGAGCGGTCATGGAATCTACAACTCCCCGAATGCCATTTACCACAATACTGGTACTCTGTTCTGTCTCGACGATCATTTCCAACACTGGCAACCGAAGTGACTCGTGTACTCACAGGGGGTCGATCACGATCTCGTCTAGAAAAGCCCGAAGTGTCTTTAGATCGGCCTAAATCATCTCTAAATTTCTTCATGACTGTTGAAAGGGCTTCCCCGAAGATCTCTTACGAAACTCCTTTGCTCTCATATCAGCTTTTCTTTTCTCCTTACTGAGCTCTTCGGCTTTGCAAGCTCGCTCGACAAGTACCACAAACTCTCTGATTTCTAAAATGCCAACATACATCTTTATATCATCGTTCAGTCCATCTTCGAAACGTTTACACATCACAGCTTCTGAAGAAATGAATTCTCGAGCGTACTGGCTAAGCCTTACAAACTTTCGTTCATAATCAGTAATCGACATGGAACCTTGTTTAAGTTCAAGAAATTCTTTCCGTTTTTTATCAATGAATCTCTGGCTGATATACTTTTTTCGAAACTCGATTTGGAAAAACTCCCAAGTTACTTGTTCTCTGGGCACGACAGAAATCAACGTATTCCACCAATAGTAGGCAGAATCACGAAGCAAAGAGATAGTACACTTTAGGCATTCATCGGGTGTGCAAGATAGTTCATCAAGTACCCGAATAGTGTTGTCCAACCAAAATTCAGCTTGCTCGGCATCGTCGCTGTCTGTAGCTTTAAATTCAGTAGCCCCGTGTTTTCGGATTCTATCAACTGGGGGCTTATTTAACCTTATCTGGTCAGTTACCGGAGGTATCGCAGGTGCAGGGGTTGTATTAGTCGGGAATGGGGGTTGTGGAACAGCCGTATTAGTTCGAATGTATTGGTTGAACCAATCATTCATCACGCTATAAAAAGCCTGTCTAGCTTCATCATTCTGATTACTAGCAATAGGTTGAGAGTCCACCGGCGCTGTCCCTTGTGCGGGAGCAGGCGCTAAACACTCAAGATCATCAGCTACCGCTTGGTTGGGATCGGGATCCATTACTCTAAATAAACACATTTTTAACTGTCAGAAATCGCCACACTATCAAATCAACACACAATGGCATGTATAGCTAGACCCGAACGTATTACGGTAGTCCTAGAATAGACTAAACCATAGCTCTGATACCAATAAAATTTAAACGCCCCGTACTCGAGACCGTTGCCGGAGTCGAAAACGAGGTGTTAACGGACTTAATTCATTCATTTACACAGTTCATTTTAAAATTTCAAGATAAGCTGGCTAACTGCATCACTGTCACCTTAAAAATCATATCTCGAGTTCCAAAACTCGAAAACCTATTCTGTAAATTTTTCCTGAAACTAGACTCATATGTCCATCTAAAAATTGTTTTCTAGAATTTTTGGTTGAGCCAATTAGTACAGTTTATTAGTTAAAGTCTCCCCTGTTTCAGGGTTTGACTACTCTGACCTTCATGCATTACGACTTAGATATCTCCCTGTACAGAGCTTCAATACTTATGTCGTTTGTTTCTAATGAAACTAGACTCAAAAATGAATCTATACATATAAAGCATAACTTCTAATTATCTCTGGTTAATTTATGGTAAATTTTCAAAGTCAGAACAGGGGATCCAGTAATCGCTCTGGCCCTATTTCACGAAAACTTAAACATCTCATAAAATACGGCTCATATGGTTCTTTCGCTTCTTCCATATGAAAATAGACTCATCAAGATTCGATTACATAATTTATTCATTATTTAATTACATTTCTACTATTTTTAGTGATTTTTCAAACTCACATCACTGCTGCTGTCAGCACCTATTTTAAGGCAGATTTTACCTATTTCATAGTTTCCATGATTCAACTAGCCATTTAACATACATAGCACCAAATATGATCGTGATTAACCATTCCAATGGCTAATAATTGCCAAGCATTTCCACACTTCTCAATAACCATATATATATACAAAATGATTATAACGGTATGCTCAAAATATATAAGCCATTTTTGCATGGCCAACCGAATATATACAATACCAAAAAGGTACTTAATTAACAACGAAGGTCAATCCTATACATGCCGTTATCAAAGTTTAACTAAAAGAGTACCAAAAGGGCTTAGATAGTGTGGATGACTTCGACTTTGACAATCCCGAGTCCGATAGCTGACGAACAAAATCTATAAAACAGAGAATCAAAGAAACAGAATAAGCATTTAATGCTTAGTAAGTTTTGAGTAATGAAATTAGTTACGACTAAAGTATAACGTTCATATGGCTAAATGAATAATTTCATATATGCATATTCAAAAAATCATACTTACTCCACGCTTCAATCAATATATTCATACACAAGGTATCAAACCTAACTAAAGGCTGAAAGTTCGTTAATCAATTGAGCGAATACTATTTAATTGGAATCGACTTTTCCGAAGCATATACGAAACATACCTTATCGTTTGGATTTTATGAGCGTATTAATTGAAATTATTACAGCAAGGTCGCTCACTTCCAAACCCAAGTACCTTCGGGATTTAGCCGGATATAGCAACTCGCACAAATACCTTCGGGTCTTAGCCCGGATATAGTCACTAGCACAAATGCCTTCGGGACTTAGCCCGGATATAGTCACTAGCACAAATGCCTTCGGGACTTAGCCCGGATATAGTCACTAGCACAAATGCCTTCGGGACTTAGCCCGGATATCATTCGAATAATCATGCACAAATATCAATAAATCATGACACATCCATATTTCATTTTCATTACTAAAGCTCAAACACAAGACACTTATCAAACCTTACCAATTTCGGCTCAATAGCCACATACAAAGAGCATGATTTTTATTGGCTTTATAACATGATCTCTATACACATTCGGCTACCCGTCATAGGTATAAACTAATCACCTCAATATATAATTCAAGTAGAATCATTATATCACCGTTTATTTGTTATGCTTATATGTCATGACTTAATCAAATCATAAACTAAGTTTCATTACTCGAAGACTTACCTCGGATGTTGTCGAACGATTTCGACGGCTATTCGATCACTTTTTCCTTTCCCTTATCCAACTTTGATCCTCTAGGCTCTTGAGCTAAATCAAACAATTTACTTCCCAAATTAAACATAGTCATACGACATCCATATACATTTTATACTAGCCGAAATGTACCATCAAGATATACTTTACTCAAATAATTTACCTTGGCCGAACATGTATAATGTTTTGTAGCTTAATAAATTTAACATACATTATGTATTTATAATATTTGTGCAGCCAATTATCCATGGTCATACACACACAATCAAAAATAAATACCAAATTTTCATATCCTTTATGCCCTAAGCCGAATACACTTGTCATGTTCACCTACATTTTTCAAGTACAACATTCTCATATTCGGCATTAGTATCAAGCATAATAGCCAATTCTTCCCACCTTGAATCTATGCATCTATTTAATCATAGTTTGTTCAAACACGCATACAACAAGATACATCCAATTTAACAAGAAACAAAAACCTTATTTCTCCATAGCTACTATGGCCGAAAGTTCTAGGCATCTCAATACCGAAATTTTTAACATAGGTTGCCTAAAGAACTTGGTGATGAGTTCAAATTAATCTAACATTTCAAGCAACTTAACACATCCATATAACTAAAAATTCTAAGTTTAAACACAATACAACATTTTAGCACCATGGCCGAATACTTCATGAAGTTGTTAAGACCCATCCTTTTTATTAAGCACTCAAACTCAATCATCTTCATGCCTCATCACCACAACATCAAACACCAACCAAGAAGACAACACCCATGGCCGAGTATCATCTCCATCAAATAGCAAAAGAATTTAAACCAACATCTAAAAATATGCATGAATTTCATGGAATAACATCAAACATACCTCTTCCTAAACATCAACCAACCGAACATGAAGCAAGAGAATCCTCTTCTTCTTCTTTCCTCAAGTCACGGCAATGGGGAAGCATGGATGAGACAACTTTGTTTTCATCACCCTTCCCTTTTCATTACTTTATTACTAACCTTTTATTTTATTATTTCTAACATAAAACATTAACATAAAATATTTATAATATGCTTTAACCCATAGCATGGCCGGCCACCATCTTGATTTTTTGGTTAATTTGACATGCAAACCCATCATTTTTATAACATGCATTGATAGTTCCTTATAGATTAACCTATCACATTTCAAAAGTGTCACACATAAGTCCTATTAACTAAATTCACATGCAATCAACTAGATCGAAGCTTAAAACTTTCACACATTCATATTCATATATTTTAGACAATAAATATCATATTCAAATACTTCGGTGACTCGGTTTAGTGGTCTCGAAACCACTTTCCGACTAGGGTCAATTTAGGGCTGTCACAACTCCACCTCCCCCACCTCCTCCGATTCTTCAGTATGCTCTGGTAGCTCCGCAAGGTGCGGACATGTTTAAAAGAGAGAAGCCTCTGGTAGACAAGATCCGAAAACAAAGGGCCGAGGAATTTTGGGCTAACTTAGATGATGACCCGGAGAAGGCAGAGTTTTGGCTAGAAAATACCATAAGGGTATTTGATAAATTATCATGCACACCTGAGGAATGTGTAAAGTGTGCAATGTCACTCTTACGGGATCTAGCCTATCAGTGGTGGAACACTCTTGTGTCTATGGTACCGAGAGAAATAGTAACTTGGGAATTTTTCCAAGAGGAATTCAAAAAGAAGTACATTAGCTAGATGTTCATGGACCAGAAAAGGAAGGAATTTTTAGAGTCAAAATAGGGTAATAAGACTGTGACAGAGTATGAGCGTGAGTTTGTGAAACTCAGCAAGTATATGCGAGAATGCGTATCCACTGAAGCTATCATGTGTAAGAGGTTCGAGGATGGCCTCAATGAGGATATCCGAGTGTTTGTGGGCATCATAGAAATAAGATAATTTGTGGTACTCGTCGAGAGAGCGTGCAAGGTAGAAGAGCTGGTAAAAGAGAGGAGGAAAGCGACCATTAAGTCACTAGATTTGAAGAAAAGACAGATGGGGAAAGCACATCAGTCTCATCTAAGAGATCAAAATAATTTACTACCCAATCAAATGTTTCGATGGGGTATTCGAGAAGAAACAAGAATCAACAGAATATGGCATCTAAAGCCCAGGCTACTTCGGTCGCTAGTGTTGGTAGTGCTCAGTCAATCGGCAGAAGTGTCCGCAATGTGGGAGACGTCACTTAGGCGAATGCCGAGTAAACGAAAAGGGTTGTTTCAAGTGTGGGTCACTTGACAACTATATTCATGATTGTCCTGAGATGGATGGGAGAGGAAGAAAACAAGATATGAAAGCAAGTAGTGCTCCCTTGAGGAGTAGGCCACTAAAGAACCCCAGGAGTGGGACTAGTAGTAGAGGCACGCCAAGAGATACCACGGTGAGGTCTGAATGCAGAGCGCCAGCGAGGACCTATGCTATACATGCCCGGGAAGAGGCAGAGTTAATACCTCGTATGAATATGTTAGTAAAGTCCACTAAGTTTGTAATAAAAGTGTCCAACCCATTAGGCAAGCATGTGTTAGTCAACCAAGTATGTAGAAATTGTCCTTTGATTATTAGAGGCTATTATTTTCCAGCCAACTTGATGTTGTTGCCGTTTAATGAATTCGATGCAATTCTTGGGATGGATTGGCTGACCTCCCATGGTGTTGTAGTAGACTGTAGAAGAAAAGTAATTGAGTTAAGATGTGAAAATGGGGTTGTTCTTCGAGTTGGACCAGATGAGTCAGAAAACCTGCCTATGGTAATATCGTCATAGACTACTGAGAAATATTTGAAAAAGAAGTATGAGGCTTATTTAGGTTTTGTGCTGAATACTCAAGAGTCAGAGTTAAGGATTGAATCAGTGCTGATAGTTTGCGAGTTCACAGATGTGTTTCAGGAGAAACTACCTGGATTACCTCTAGTGAGATAGGTCGTGTTTGAAATTGAATTGATTCCTAGTACGACATCTGTCTCAATCATTCCGTATAGGATGTCTCCAACAGAGCTAAAAGAGTTGAAAGCACAGTTACAAGATCTGACAGACAAGCGCCTTGTGAGACTGAGTTATTCTCTGTAGGGTGCTCCGGTACTCTTTGTGAAGAAGAAAGATGGGTCGATGAGATTATGCATCAACTATAGGCAACTCAACAAAGTAACAGTGAAGAACAAATACCCTTTACCAAGGATCGATGATTTGTTTGATCAATTTAAGGGAGCTACCGTGTTTTCTAAGATCGATCTGAGGTCTGGTTCTTATCAGTTAAGAGTTAAAGAGCAAGATGTGCCAAAAACTGTGTTTCAGACAAGATATGGGCATTATGAGTTTCTTGTCATGCCATTTGGTTTGACTAATGCCCCAACGGTATTTATGGATTTGATGAACTGCATATTCAGACCGTATCTGGATAAGTTTGTTGTCGTCTTTATCGATGACATACTGATCTATTCGCGTGATGAGAGAGAGCACGCAGAGCATCTGAGGGTTGTGTTGCAAACCTTGAGAGAAAAATGATTATATGCCAAGTTTAGAAAGAGTGAATTTTGGCTTAAAGAGGTCGGGTTTCTAGGACACATTGTGTCGGGTGACGGAATCCGAGTTGATCCAAATAAGATATTCACTATCGTGGAATGGAAACTGCTGAAGAATGTAATAGAGATTCAAAGCTTTTTGGTTTAGTCAGATACTATAGACAGTTTGTAAATGGATTTTATATGATAGCTACCCCGATGACTAGGCTGCTGCAAAAAGACGTCAAGTTTGAATGGATAGAAAAGTGTCAGCAAAGTTTTGAGAGATTAAAGGCTTGGTTAATGAAAGCCTCAGCGTTAGTGCAACCAGAGTCGGGCAAGGAGTTTGTGATCTATAGCAACACCTCCTTAAATGGTTTGGGGTGTGTGCTCATGCAAGAAGGTAATGTTATAGCCTATGCCTCGAGACAGTTAAAACCACACGAGAGAAATTATCCAACCCATGATTTGGAACTAGCAGCTGTAGTGTTCGAGCTGAAGATTTGGAGACATCATTTGTATGGAGAGAAATGTCGAGTATTCACCGACCATAAGAGCTTAAAGTGCTTAATGACCTAAAAGGAGTTGAATTGAGGCAACGCCGATAGTTAGAGCTGTTAAAGGATTATGAATTGATTATCGACTACCATCCAGGAAAGGCGAATGTAGTCACTGACGCCTTGAGTAGGAAGCCGTTGTTTGCCTTGAGAGCCTTGAACACTTAGTTAACTGTATCTAACGATGGTTCGATCCTAGCAAAGTTGAGAGCCAAACCGACTTTTCTTCAAGAAATCTGAAAAGTTTAAAAAAGTGATGAGAAATTGCAAGCTAAGAAAATTCAGTGTAAGCCAGACATAGAATCAGATTTTCGCATCAGTACCGATGGATGTTTAATGTTCAGAGACAGAGTTTGTGTACCCAAGGACAATGAACTTATTCAAAATATTCTGAGTGAGGCACATGGTGGTTGTTTATCCGATCACCTGGGTAGTGCGAAAATGTACAACGACCTTAAGAAAATGTATTGGTGGTTGGGTATGAAAAGAGACATTTCAGAGTTTGTTTCCAAGCGCTTAGTGTGTCAGCAAGTAAAGGCTGAACATCAAGTACCTTCGGGTTTGCTTCATCCTATTATGGTCCCCGAGTGGAAATGGGATCATATCACTGTGGACTTCGTGACCAGTTTGCCTATAACCCCGAAAAAGAAAGATGCAGTATGAGTTGTTGTCAACAGACTAACTAAGTTGGCACATTTTGTACCAGTGCGTACCGAGTACTCCCTCGAGAAATTAGCCGACTTGTATATTTCCTAGATTGTGAAGCTTCATGGAGTGCCATTGTCTATTGTGTCAGATAGAAATCTGAGGTTTACAAGTTACAAGAGGCTTCGGGAACCAAGTTGAGTTTCAGCACGGCAGTTCATCTGCAAACTGATGGACAGTTGGAAAGAGTGATACAAATCTTAGAGGACATGTTGAGATGTTGTGTTCTCGAATTTCAAAGAAGTTTGGGAAAAGTACTTGCCATTGGTCGAATTCGCCTACAACAATAGCTATCAGTCGAGTCTGAAAATGGCGCCTTATGAGGCCTTGTACGGGTGAAAATGTCAGACGCCCTTATACTGGACTGAGTTGAGAGAGAATCAGATTCATAGAGTCGATTTGGTCAAAGAGGCTGAGGAGAAAGTTAAAGTGATTCGTGACTGTCTGAAAGCCGCCTCAGATAGACAAAAATCCTCGGAAAGAAATTAAATTTGAAGTCGGTGACAAAGTATTTTTAAAAGTTTCTCCGTAGAGAAAAGTCCTCAGGTTTGGAAAAAGGGGCAAGTTGAGTCCTCGTTTCATAGGACCTTATGAGGTTATCGAGAGAGTAGGACCTGTTGCCTATTGTTTGTATTTGCCGTCGGAGTTAGAAAAGATTCATAATGTATTTCATGTTTCCATGTTATGCCGATACAGATCAAACCCTTCACATGTAATTGCGCCAACTGAAGTTGGGATTCTTCCATATATGACTTATGGCAAGGAGCCGATTAAGATTTTGGCTCGAGAGGTCAAACAGTTGAGAAATAAAAATATACCACTTGTGAAGGTTTTGTGGCATAGACATGGGGTCGAGGAAGCCACATGGAAACCTGAGGAGTCTTTGAGCAACTAGTACCCGAATTTATTTACCAGTAAGATTTTCGAGGATGAAAATCCCTAAGGGAGGAGAAATGTAACAACCCGATTTAGGGCCTAGTCGAAATAGTGGTCTTAGGACAGCAAATTCAAAATTGGGTAAATAATTATTATTATTATGTGGTTATAGTATAATTACATTAGCGCATGAAAAATTTGATGAGTAGGTTTTTATGTTGTGGGCCCGATTACGAAAAAGGACTAAATCGCATAAAAGGAAAAAGTTGCATTTTAGTACCCAAATGTGTCAAATAGCTAGAGAATTAAAAATTGGGGGTCTTAAAATGGCAATTAGACCCTATTATGATAGCTTAGCCGGCCATGGTAGAGAGAAATGTTGAAAAGTCAACATTAGGTATGTTGATGACATAAGGTGTACTAAAATAATGCCTAAGCCTAGCTATCATCTTTTTCTTTCATTTTCTTTTCACTTCCACTGATTTTTCTAGCCATTGTAAGGGTTTTGAGCTCCAAAAAAAAAAATTCAGCAACTCTAAGTCCTCACAAGTAAGTTATTTTCTCATCCTTTGTTGATGATTTTTGCCTTTTTAGAATCCTTGAAACATGAGCTTTCAAATGAGAGGATTATATTGTAAAATGATGGAAAGTTTAGGGTTTTACCATGAGATAATTTAGAGTGTTTTTTGAAATTTTATGGAAGAATATTAGTCCTAGTTATGTTATAAACAACTTTTGTGAATGAGTTTTTATGGAAAACACCTAAAGTGGCTTTTATGAATAAGTTGTAAAATAGTTGATAAATATGTGAAATTGTGAGAATTTGAAGTTGCTATAAGATTAAAAAGGGTTTGGCTAGGCTTGAGATACGAATAAATTCGATAAAAATCGATTTTCGAGCATAGGGGCAAAATGGTCATGTTGCCAAGGTCTATGGGCAAAATGGTCATTTTACCTAAGATATGAATTTATGATTGCCTAATTGTAATTAGTGACTAAATAAGTGCATTTTTATATTATAGATCAAGATTTAACGAATTCGAACCTAGACTAGGGGAAAGCCAAGCAAATCGACTAAACCGACTAGTCGAGTACATTTTGCAAACCGAGGTAAGTTGTATGTAAATACTACAAATACATTGTTAATGCATGTATTTGAGTTATCATTGAATTGATATAGTATGAATTGCTAGATTGTGAACTGAGAATGCATATTAATAATTGAGAAAGTAGAAAAAATCCCGTTGAAACCTTAGGAAACCAACTAGATATTCATGCCATAACATTCGGGTTATTTGTATGCCAGTGTAAGACATGTCTGGGACATGCATCGGCCACATTAAGAGAGCCAGTGTAAGACCATGTCTGGAACATAGCATCGGCATTGAGACGAGTGCTAGTGTAAGAAATGTTTGGGACATGCATCGGCTAAGAGTTGTGCTAGTATAAGACCATGTTTGGGACATGGCATCAACACGTATATACGAAAGATAGTGTAAGACCATGTCTGGGACATGGCATCGTCCTCGATGATGATAGCCAGTGTAAGACCATGTCTGGGACATGGAATCGACAACTTATCCCATGTTTGAGGTTTATAGAATATTCGGTAGTATTCCGAAATGCTCAACTTTAAAAGTTACGAAAGTGAGTTAGTAAGCAAAGTATAATTATGTTGTGAATGGTATAGGTACCTATTTGGTATGCATGAGTAATGAGCCCAAAATAGAAAATGTGACTTGAGTAGACGGTAATGAGTAAGTCAAGCTTATGCTTATCTTTGTGCTATGAGTATGATGACTAGAGGTGAAATTGTTGTTGTATAATTATTTATATGCAACTTACTAAGCTTTTATGCTTACTCTCTCTTTCTTTTCATCTTCTTATAGTGCCGTGTAATCAGCTTAAGGATCACCGAAAGTCAGAGATTTCAATCACACTATCAGCCATAAAACTCGGTATAGTTGGATTTGTATTTTTGATTATGGCATGTATATGGCTAGACCTTGTTATTTTGTGTCTTTAAGAATTGGCCAAATGCGTTGGTCTAGAATAGATTTCACTCTTTACAAAGCCTTGGATGAGGGCTTTCATTTTGAGTCTATAAAAGATGCATCTTCATGGTTGAATGAATGTCTATTATGCTTGTTTTGGTATTGGTTGGTATTGACATGAAAATAGGAACACTAGGGTGCCAATGAGGCTTGGTAGATAGCCTCATATCGTCTACACGGGTAGACACGCGGGCGTGTGTCTAGGCCGTGTGTCCCCTGCACCTAGAAATCTCAAGTCAGAATGCATGGTAATTATTACATGAGTAGAGACACGACAGTGTGTCTCATCTGTGTGGAAGGTACGGCCTAGTACACGGGCGTGTACCGTGGTCATGTGATGCTGCATTTACTTTTCTAGTTAGAGACCAACGTCTTGGGGCTAACGTAGGATCCGCTCAAGGGCCTACTGGGTTAGGTAAATATCTAATGCGTTCCCCGACCGGAGAAGTCATTTTTTGAGGGGAAACTATGCGTTTTTGGGATCTGCTTGCTCCTTGGTTAGAACCTCTAAGAGGTCCCAATGGTTTGGACTTGAGTAGGTTGAAAAAAGACATACAACCTTGGCAAGAACGGCGTTCTGCGGAATATATGACGCATGCTCCTTTAGGGTCTTTAAATTCTGTAGGTGGCGTAGCTACCGAGATCATGTGAAAGGACATGGGAAAAGGACACGGGTGTGTGTCCAGGCCGTGTGAAGTCTGCACTTGTTTACAACATTATGGAAATTTAATTGGCCACACAGGTGCAGGACATGGGCGTGTTTCTAGCACACGGGCGTGTGACCTATATCCACACGAGCATGTGGAGCCTTGAAGCAAGAAATCTTCTAAGTTTTTCTTGAGCCCTCGGTTTGGTCTTGAACCACTTCAATTCTATGTTTTGGGCCTCGTAAGCCCAAATAAGGGATAGATTGCATATGAAAAGAAAATTCTTAAATTGATCAAAATTTTATGGCCCAATTTCCTAAAATTGGTTGAGTTTAAGTCCGGTAGCACCTCAGACCCTGTCCTGGCATTGGATACGGGCAAGGGGTGTTACACAAACATCCATTGGAAACCATTCGGGACCAACCCGGGTCCTTTAACTAACTTTAGAAAAATAACTCTTGAAACAGGGCACACGCCAGTGTGGAAGGGTAACACGTCCGTGTGGTCATTACAACATGGTCATGCTGTGGTCCGTGTGACACACACGGCCTAAGCATCTAAGGACACGCCCGTGTCCCATACCCGTGTGAATTAAATTCTAAATTCGAACCTATAGGGGTTGTCACACGGCCTGACACACGCCCGTGTCAATGGCCTATGTCCCTCACACAGCCATGACACGCCCGTGTCCTAGCCCGTATCTAAAATTCTTGACATTTTGTTTCTGACGTCAGCATCCAATAAGGGGTACAAGGCCAAGGCACACGTCCGTTGCCAAAGTTCGTGTCCTCTACACGGCTGAGACACACGACCATGTCTCTGCCTGTGTGTTTATTACTACGCATACTGACTTGCAAATTTTACGTGCAGGGGACACATAGCCAAGCAACACACCTATAAGGGTAACTGTATGTCACACACGGCCTAGACACACGCCTGTGTGTCTACCCGTATGGACAATATAAGGCTATCTACCAATCCCTTTGCCACCCTGAAACACCATCTAATGCTAACCAACATATCAAGTCTAACTTAATATGATTTCTCAACCAAACAGCCATAGCTAAGGCCTATATACATTTCTTATATTCAACCATGCCAACAATTTCACATTCATGAAAGACTATCTTGCATTCATATATAAACTTTCAATATTAGCCATTTTCCATGGATTTATACAAAATGAATCAAATGTTAAAGTAAGCCAACACATTTGGCCAATTAACAATGACACAAAACTCAAAAGTCAAGGTCCTATACAAGCCATAATTAAAATAAAAGATCTAACTATAACAAGTGCTTCGAATGATAGTGTAACTAGCTTCTCCAACGTAGGCAATGATCCTCGAGCGACTTTGGCGACACTATAAGAAAATGGAAAGGAAATAGGGTAAGCATAAAGCTTAGTAAGTTGCATGAAAATAATCATCAACTAATCATAGAACGATATGCACATAACTTTTCATAGCTTATTCATGAATACCATAAATAAACATATGTTCAACTTACTCATCACCATCCAATACAACTCATATTGCATACATTGAGCCCATATCTCATACATTTCAATTAGGTACCTGTACCACTCATCACCTGATTATAACTTTTCTCATTTTGATATAAATCATAAGCCATTTGTTGAGCCATTTGGAATACTACCAGATACTCAATAGCCCTAACATGGGTTAAGATACCGATGCCATTTCCCAAACATGGTCTTACACTGGCTTTCATATAGCGAGGCCGATTCCATGTCCCAAACAGGTCTTACACTGGCTCTCATCTATCGGTGTTGATGCCATGTCCCAGACAGGTCTTACACTGACACACAATAAGCTGACGCCATGTCCTAGACAGGTCTTACACTGGCTTGTATATCGCGAGGCTGATACATGTCCCAGACATGTCTTACACTAGCTCTTATCTCAATGCCGATGCATGTCCCAGACATGTCTTACACTGGCTCTCATGTTGTGGCTGATGCATGTCCCAGGCATATCTTACACTAGCACACATATCACCCATTATCACGGTACAAATATCCAAGTCTATTCCAAATGTTCAACGAAAGTCTTTACTACGTAAATTTCTCAACGTGTATTCTCATATTCAAAATCAAGACAATTTATGCCATATCAACTCAATTACACACCATAAAGATATAGTTGCATTATTAACATACAACTTACCTCGGATTACAAAATGTAGACGACTAGTTCGGCTTAGTCCACTTGTTTTACTTTTCCCTAGTTTAGGCCCGAATTTTTTAATTCTTAATCTATAATGATAAAAATTCACAATTTAATCATTTTATTGATCTAGGTACTCAACAATTCATAATTAGGCAAAATGACCATTTTGCCCTAGACTTTCACAAAATGACCATTTTACCCCTAGACCCAAAAATTGATTTTTATCACATTTTCTCATTAATCAAGCCTAGTCGAATACTTTTTATACTAGGAGCAGCCCACAATTCTCATTATTCCCACATTTATCAATTATTTTACAACTTATGTAAAATGGTCCTTAGTTAGGGTTTCCATGAAAACTACTTCACAAAAGTTATTTATTTCACAACCATGATTCATTTTCTTCCATAAAATTTGAAAAAAAATGAAAACTCTCATGGTAAAACCCTAGACTTTCAACCATTTTGCAAAATAGTCCCCTTAGTTGAAAGCTCATGCTACAAGGGTTTTAAAAGTACAAAAATCATCAAGAAAAACCATCAAGATCACTTACTTGTGAGGGTTACAAGTTGCTAAAATTTCAAGCTCTCAAAAACCCCCATTTTTTCTGAAAATTTCGGTGGAAGAGAAGGAAGAAATGAAAAAGATGATGGCTAGACACTAGGGTAATATTTTATTATACATTAAGTCACCTACCCATTTGACCATTTGAATTTCTTGTCCCCTATGGCCACCCATCAGCTTCTAAGGGGCCTATTTTCCCTTTAAAGACCCCCAATTTTGGTTCTCTAGCTATTTGACACCCTTAGCTATCAAAATAGGACTTTTGCACTTTATGCGATTTAGTTTTTTTTCACAATTAAGCATGAAATCGCTAAAATTAATTCACCAAAATTTTCATACTCTCATATAATCATGCCACAACATATATAATAATATTAAAAATAATTTCTCTGACCTCAGATTAGTGGTCTCGAAACCATTGTTTCGATTGGGCCCAAAATCGGGCCGTTACAAAGCAAATGACATAGAAAAAGAAGAAAAAATTTTAGGATATTTCAACTAAATTTATTATTAAAGTCTCTACCAACCCAAACAATCTAATTAGGGTTTAATAAACATTACTTAAAAAATATAATTAAAAAATTATAAATGGAAATTGAAATATGTTTTTAATCATACTTCAAATATGATATTAATTTCAAGATCTTATGATTTAGTCATTATATTTTGAAATCTCAATCCTAATTCAAAAGATTGTCATTAAATTTGTTAAGTCATTTTTTTTTTCAAAATCTTATACAAGAAACATTACCATATATATAATGACATGTTAATTTAAAATTTTCACGTAATACTCACAAAAGGCCATGTTATTTTAGTTAATGGATTTATTAGCCACCTTTTGAGCTAAGACACTATAACAGCCCGATTTAGGGCTTAGTCAAAATAGTGGTCTCGGGACCACAAATTTAGAGTCGAATAAATTATTTTATAATTTCTTAGATGTTATAACATGTTTTTAGGAGTGCATGAAAAATTGGTGAGTTAATTGTGACGTTTGTGAGCCCAATTGTGAAGAAGGACTAAATCGCATAAAATATAAAAGTCCTATTTTGATTTCTAAAAGTTCCAAATAGCTAGAGAACCTAAATTGGGGGTCTTTAAAGGGCAGTTAGGCCCTTTAGGGAGGCATGGCCAGCCATAGGAGACAAGGGCGGTCAAATTTTCAAATTTTGGTAGGTTAGGTGGCTTATTTTGACTAAATAGGAGAAATTAAAAGAAATATGATATCATCCGTTTTTTTTATCTTCTTTCTCCACCAAAAATCAGCCATTGAAAGGGGTTTGAAAGCTTAAAAATTTTAGCAACTTTAAGCCTTCATAAGTAAGTGATTTTCCAACCCTTTGTTGAATATTTTTATACTTTTGAGACACTTGAAGCATGAGCTTTCAAATAAAGGTACTATTTTGCAAAATGATTAAGAGTTTAGGGTTTTTCCATGAAAGCCTATATGTAGTTTTTCGAAATTTTATGGAAGAATATGAGTTTAAAATGTGTAATAAACAACTTTTGTGATGGGTTTCTTCATGAAAACCCTAATAGGGACTATTTGGCATAAGTTGGAAATTTGTTGATAAATGGGTGAGATAGTGGGAATTTTGGATCGCTATAAGAGTATTAAGGGTTCAGCTAGGCTTTTGATAGGAGGAAATTCGATAAAAATTGATTTTTGCACCTAGGGGTAAAATGGTCATTTTGTAAAAGCCTAGGGGCAAAATAATCATTTTTCCAAAGTATAGATTATTGAGTGCCTAGATTGATAAAATGATAAAATTTGTGAATTTTTGTTATTATAGATTAAGAAATTCAAACTCCGAACTTAGACCGGAGGAAACCTAAGCAAATTGATTAGACTGACTTGACATCATATTTTGTAACCGAGGTAAGTTATATGTAAATATTACAACTACATTGCTAATGTGTGTGTTGATTTGTATTTGAATTAGTATAGCATGAATTGCTTGATTGTGGAATTGAGAAAGTATGATGATAATAGAGATAGTAAAGTTCCCGTTTGAACCTAGGAAATAAATAGGATATCCATGCCATGACATATGGGTTATTGTGGGCTAGTGTAAGACGTGTCTAGGACATGCATAGGCCACATTATGCGAGCCTATGTAAGACCATGTTTGGGACATGGCATCAGCTTCGAGATGAGTACTAATGTATGACATGTTCGAGACATGCATTAGCCTCGAGACGTAAGCCAGTGTAAGACGTGTCTGGGACACGCATCGGCTACAAGATGATAGTTAGTGTAAGACCATATCTGGGATATGGCATCGGTACCCTACCCCATGTTTGTGGCTTGTCGAATATCCGGTAAAGTTTCAAACGGTTCAATGGTGAGAGATGCAGTTTAAGCTAATGAGTAAGGTATAACTGTGTTGTGAGTGGTACAGGTACTTAATTGACATGCATAATATATGAGCTCGATATATGCTATGAGATTTATATGGATAGTGATGTGTAAGTTGTGCTTAAGCCCATTTTTGTGTGATGAGTATGTTGAAGAATGGTAAAATTGTTGTCGTATATTTATTTATGTGCAACTTACTAAGCTTTATCTTACTCCCTCTCTTTTCCCATTTTCTTATAGTGACGCTTAAATAGCTCGAGGATTCAACGGACTTCGGAGGCTACGATCACACTATCATTTGAAGCACTCAGTATAGTTAGACTTCTTATTTTTGAGTATGGCATGTATATGGCTTAGACTTTATTGTTTTATGTCCTTGAGAAATTAGCCAAATGTGTGGCTTGGGTTAAATCCTTTCATTTTGTATAAGGCCATAGGTAATGGTCAATATTCATTTTGATATTGTATAGTAGATGTTACTTTTTATGGATGAGTATATTTGCACAATTTGTGGTTTTTTTGACCATATGATGTACCCCTGGTATTGGTATAGAGTGATCTTATGCAGGTTATATAAGTAAGGTTGGCAAAGAGGCTTGGTAAATAGCCTTATTTTGTCCACACGGGTAAACACACGGGCGCGTGTCTAGGCCGTGTGTCAGCCCCATGGGTGTGTTGTCCGGTCATGTGTCCCCCTGTACGTAAATTTTGTAAGTCAGCAAACATGATAGTAAACACACGGGCAGAGACATGGCCGTGTGTCTCAGCCAAGCACACGGGCGTGTGCCTCAACCGTGTGACCATTAAGAAATGCTGAAATCAAAAAAAAAATGTCCAGGTTTTTGCACACGGGCTAGGACAAAAGCGTGTCATGACCATGTGAAAGACACGGGCCAGGAACACGAGTGTGTGCCAGGCCGTGTGAAAACCCTTGTAGGTATGAATTTGGAATTAATTCCACACGGGTGTCGGACACGGGCGTGTCCCTATATTGCCTAGGCTGTGAGCCACATGAGCCAACAACACGACCTTGTTAAATTGGTCTCACGGGCGTGTTGCCCCTCCGACATGGGCGTGTGCCCCTGTGTCAAGTGTCATTTTTCTAAAGTTGACTAAAGAATCCAAGTTGGTTTCGAATGATTTCTGATGTGTGTTTTGGGCATCGATGGCCCATATTAAGGATGTTGATAAACTTGAGAAAGTTTTAAATTTTCCAAGTCTTGGAGACTCAAAATTGGTCGTAAGCACAAGTTTAAGTTAGGTACCGCCTCGTACTCTGTCCCGGCGTAGGATATGGGTATAGGGTGTTGCAGACACAATTTTCAAAATTGAAAACTATGGGGACAAAAATGGGAAATTGGAAATAAGCTTTTAATCGTATTAATATAAAGATCAAATTATGTTATTGGTATAATGCATCAGTTGCGGATTCAGTCCCTTTACCGTAATTTGGTCATTTTTAGTTTCATTCTTTTTGAATTTTCAAATATTAATTCTAATCCAAACCATAAATGTTTTTTTATATAATTGAGGGTAAGCGTTGAGGTTGCTTGAGATTGAACTTAAGCGTTCATGCCTACAACCTAAAACTCTTGCCATTAGGTCAAAGGGTTGTTGGGCCAAACCATAAATGTTAAATTCATTGTCATTTTCAAAATGTTATGCAAATTTACACACACATATATATAATATGTGTAATTTCATGTTAGCTGTATTTTCACATAATGCTCAATAATTCATGTTATTTTAGTTAATGGATTTATTGATTACCTTTTACGTCAGGATTCAAATTTCAAAATTGAAAAATATAGTGATTAAAATGACCAAATTAAAAAATAAAAAGTAAATCCACAACTTACCTATAGTACAATACTAATAATAGAGTTTAACCTATCGAATTTAACTCATAATAGTTAGATCAAAATTAAAATTTTAAAATTTTAAAAATACAAAAAAATTAACTAAATTAAAATACAAAAATTAAATCAATTTAGGCTAATAACACATCACTTCATTTCAGTCGGGCCCTTTTTTATTTAGAAATAAATTTCCTATAAGATATTCAAATACGATGATTTAATTGCCGTGCAATTTTTGGGATGGTTAACTTGCAACCAAAGAATCTTTGAGAAAATAAGCATATGTCAGTGCCACTATGGTTTATTGAACAAAATATTCTTGGTAAAGTAGAAACATAAATAAATAAATAAAAAGACCAACTAATAAAAATGTGCTTTTTGATGGAATCAAAATGCCGTTCTTTATATTGCTTTATCTGTGAGGTAATTAATGTATTCACAACTGATAACACAAGTGGTAGTGGTCGGTCACCACTAATGTCAACAAGGGAACAGTGTAAATGAGGGCTCTATCTCTGTATTCCTACTACCAAAATTAATCCTTTGTAATTTCTCATGACACCAAATTAACTGATCTGTGCTTATTTTCAACATGTTTAAAACTCTCGAAACCAATTTCAGCTCAACTTGAGCGATGAACAATGTATGATCTAATAGATTTCTCTGATGTTGCCTTTGGAGCCTCTTTATTATGCAGTTTGTATTTCTCTGGATTTCCTTTAGCCTTTTCTCCTTCTGCATGGGATGATAATATAAGAAACAAGCGGAAAACTTGGAAATAATTTGTATTCAAAAAGAGGTTGAGGAAGCATACTTTTTGAAGTTCAGTTCTAACATCCATCAAAAGTTCCAAGTCAATAGGGTCATGTGGAGCAACCTGCGCTTGCTGGGGAGTCTTTGAGGTCGCATTCGTGTTGTCTTTGTCGGCTCGAAGGAATTCCCATAAAACATGCATGGATTCCTCAATCATATCACTTAACACTCCATTTGATACTGCATCTTCTAATTTATATTTTGAACAATCATCTGCAAGGGCATTCACCATACTGATGCTTTACACAGTTTCTCAAGAATTAATAACTTGTTGGAGACTATATGTATAGATTAAGATCAGATCTCATTAATTACCTTTAATAACTGGAACTTGAAGTAGAAGTCTCAGTGCACATCTGTTTTTTGCATAATTTTCAACTCTTGGTCTGTCTTGAAAGGGTTCATCCTCTAAAAACCTTTGCACAAGCACTTGAAAACGTTGAAATTCCTCAGCAGCTTGATTATACTGATGAGTAGCGAGACTGTCACATTCCCACAACCTTTTTACTTTTCCATATTGCCAATGAAGTATTTCCCAGGAAAGGCATACTTGTCCAACATAGACGGTTTCAAAGGCCATGTGCAAATCTCTAATCGACTTCATTGCTGGATCAGCCTCAGGCTTCTGTTGTTTAAATGGCCATACATTATGTGAGAGAATGGACTTAATTGCTGGACCTGAAGATCTTCCAAATGCACTGCTTAGTCGAACTGGGTCTTTTAGTTGAAGTAAACCTAAAGTTCAATGGATCATCACCAAAAAAGAAACAACTCAATACAGTAACCTCATTTCTCCTTCATAAGGAATTTAGAATCTTGGACGGTGTTTAGGACAATTTAGAACCATAATGAGACATGGAAACGGGGTAGTTACGATATGAATGGGTTGATGGACTTCCAGAGAAGGGGGAAAGGTGGATCACATGGCATTAAAACATTAACACCTGATAGAGAGTGGTTTTATCATGAATTTGAGGAGTGAAAAAGCAATTATGTGCACATTAATTAGTAAAATGATGATGGGAATAAAGAGAGATGGAGACCCACCAAGCAACTGAGGAAAAATAGAAAAAAGAAGCTGAATTTTCTAAAGATCATATGAGACAAGGAGAACCCAGAATTATTTCATTAATGCCCTACCAAGATACCTATAGCAAAAAAAAAGAAAAAAAAAGAAAAAAAGAAAACCATAACCATAGAAAGAAAAAAGAAATGAAATGAGGTTCATTGGTGACTTACTGACAGCATGCATCGTCTGGGAATTCAAAATGTCCAGTTTCCTCATTTTATCAGAGTAACTCTTGTATACCTTTTGAATTTCAGCAATATGATATTTGTGATCGTATTTTTCTTCAATTTTTAGTGGCCCTAGCTGTTCCACCATCTTTGGAGACTCAAAGTCTTCTAAAATAGTTGGAAGCCCCCAGTCCTTGCTAATTTGAGTTCTATTTTCAGCCGCTCCATTAAATCATCATCTTCTGACGAGAACTCTGAATCATCCTCATTGTCTGCTTCTTCTTGCTCATCACAACTGGAGAAGATGAACTCCTCCCGCAAGGTCGTTTGCTGAGTTTTTTCAGGGGAAACCATTGAGTTGAACTCTTCCTCATCACCTTCGTCCTCCATGCTTAAATCTTCCCCCATTACACGCAACTTTTCAGACAGCGGTTCCAATTCTATGAATTCCTCGTCAGAATCATTGATGGGACTTCGTATGATCTTGCTAGTGCGTTCATGAATTCCGTGCTCCATGTTTTGGGCATCGGTTAGCACATAACTTATGTCCAGTCTATTGGCCAACACTTGATGAGTAATAGACTCAACGTCAACCACGTTGTTTCTTGGGCTAAATATCTCCCCATCTTTTTTACGTCTTTCTATACACATGTCAATCACGAAAAAGTAGTCCAAATTGTCTTCAACATGATCACCATGACCTTGCATGTCACTTGCGTCTTTCTCTGACCTTTCCTCAACTGATTCATCTGCTTTTACTTTAAAAGAATCTTTTGTTTCAATCTCCCCGTGCTTTGGTTTCTCCGATAACTTCTCAACAGAATCCTTTGGTATCTCTTTAACAACATCTTCTATTTTGATGATGTTCTGCTCTGGTTTTTTCTCCTCAACTGACTCTTCTTGTTTGATATATTTCTCAAATCCTTTTCAAAGAAGAATCTCAGACCAGATTCCTCTGTTTCATTTTCCAAAACAAAATCTGTTTCCCCTAGCTGTGGTTCCTTCTGCAAAACGTTTTCAAGCATCAAACTTTCTGATATCTCTTCAACAGGCTCCTCTGTTTCCCTTCCATCAACGAAATTTACCTGCAGAAAATTCTCACTTTTTCAACAGTAAAAATCTCCCCAGGATCCTCAGCTTCAACCTCAATTTCCCAATATCAGCATCGGCAGAGTCGCTTGAAACAAGAAATCTACCATCGCAATTGGCAGAACCGATATAAAATTCATGAACAGAATAGCTCTCAGCTTTGGGTTCTTCAATGAATCCGCTAAAACCTTTCCTATACAAAAACTCATACTTGCTTGAGCTTGCCACCAATGAGGAGTTGTCTGCTTCTCTCTTTCCTTGATCAACATGATCACTGTTCTGTCTCTCTTTCACCCCATCAAAGTTTGAATCCGAACATGCCCCGGAATCATTCTCTGCAAAGCGTTTAATGGCTGAAGGCCTGCAAAACACCTCCAAACAAACAAGCAAAAAATAAAGCATTAATCCAGTACCTTAAACCCTAAGAAAAGCAACAACTTAACAAAACCAAAGTGCCAAACCTGAACAAGTATCCAAGTATTGATCCAAAAACATAAGCAATGAACTTGGAGAGAAAAACCCAGAAGGAAGCAACAACTGGAAGCATATTCGTATACAAAAACCCATGCATAAAACCAAAACGAAATTCAAAATGGGTTTTCTTCAACATCATAAATCTAATGGTACACAATCGATCTTAATCAAAGCTAAAATAATTTCTCTCCCCATCAAAGAGTAATATTCATTGGACAAAGTGGAACGTCCACTCGTTTCGAAAGTGAAATATTTGGACTCAAGTTGATTGTCGAAAGGCGAGATTTATGGAGGAGAGATTTAGAGAGAGATTGGGGGGGGGGGATTTACTTATATGGTGCTTAAGAAGAAAAAGGAAATCGAGAAAAGAGGCTTTGATTTCGAGGAAGATTTTCAATTATAAAGTTTGAACAGTTAAAAGAGTTTTTGTTTCAGTTTGTTGGAATATTCTTAAGCACCATATAAGTTGAGTCAAATTTTTCGTTAATGTTAAAGAGGGGAAGAAATCGAATTAATTAATAAATAAATACTATTTTTACAAAGCTCGGTTCTTGCAAGGTTATTGATAATAATATTGATATTAATTGAATTAAAATTTAATCTGATAGATTTTATTGATTTTTTTAATATAATATTGAATGCATACGTTTAAGATTTTGAATGATCAAGATTTCAAACCTCTCAAGATTAGATATTAAAGTCTTAAGGTTGGAAAAAAGATTGTGATTAAATACCAAATATAAGGCTTGTAAATCACAGTGAAACGAATATGTTGACTAAAAAAGGAGGATTATGTTGGGCCAATCATAAAGATTCCAAATGATTCTTTCCTTATAAAGAAGTGAATTAAAGATACTATAAACTTTATCATACATGTATGTTTATAGAAACTACATATTTTGAATATAGATGTATATCTAAACTACTCTCACATAATGTAACTTATTTTAAATATGGAAAGTCTTTTTTGTAATTTTAAAATTGAGTTAGTGTCTAGTTGACTCGTGACATTAACTCAATCAGAAATTTTATTAATAACATAGATATATAATGGTTAAGGTATAAAGTATGAAAAATAAATTAAAATGTATAAATAAATTAAATTAAAGCTGTAATTAAGTGGTAATTTCAAGGTTTTCCAATGTAATAATCGGCATGAGTTTAAATACCATAATATGCATATTTTTATTCTTTTTTCAAATTAAAAGATTAAAGCACCTTCAGATAATATAATTTATTTTAAATATGAAAGTTTATTTTTGTAATTTCTTAACGAAGTTGGTCCTTCGTTAATTTGTGACACCAACTCAACTAAGGAATTTATTACATATGAGTACGAAGGACTCCACTAGTAAAGTAACATAACTGATGATATCCTAAACATTAAATTTTTCGTAGATGATAGAATTGAAATTGAGACTTTCATATTAAACACTATAAGGAAAATAATATAAATTGTAATGCGGCTTTCCTTCTCGTAGCTTAAAATAGTTATAAAATAACAAGAAATGTTGGATAAGGGTGGTTTCACTAAATTAAGTCGATTTTGTTACAGTATATGAATATATATAAATATTATATGGTAATACGGTAATGAGTCAAAAAAAAAAGGAAATACAGTGACAAAAGTGAATCATAATTCATATGAATTCAAATTGAATATTGTTTAATTCCTTTGTCTTCGAAGTGAAGTCCACATATTAAGTAATTGCAAATTGAGACTGAGCTCCTTTAGAAAGCTCAAAAATATGATGTACGTCTTCGAAGGAGTAAGATGTATTGGGACTTGTAAGAGAGTCGTTGGTTGTCAGGAATTAAAGAAAGCATCGTTAAGTTGTATTAAGAGTTTATTCTGTTAATGAAAGTTCTATAAAGATTCATAAATACTTGAGGATTGTAATGGAAAACCTTCAAAGGATAGAGATGTTTATATAGAAATTGAGGCCCAAAAGAAGTTTGATAAAACTTATAATTCATACAAAGTATACGAAGTTAATTATATAGGAAAAAACTAAAGTCAAAAGTTTCAAAAAGTACAATTGTTATGGCAATGCATTTGCATATCTTTATTTTGGGGAGATATATTCCATAATGGTGTTGCCGTATATGGAAGAAACTGGGAACCAAAACCTTTCATAAACAAAAGATAACTACCATTATAATTACAAATTGAGCACCAAAAATCATTTCGTACGAAATGTTATGCGATGAAAGGTTCAGATTATTAATCAGACTTGACTCTATTCAAGAAATCAAAGAAAGATTCAAATTATTAAAAAAAAAGGTGAACAATTGTTACAAAGAAAATATCGATTACGAAGTAGTCAATGAGGCATTTGGAAGTTTCATCATAGGAAAAGATATGTTGCTTTGGCATTTTGGCATTTAAGAAAAAATTGAATTCCAAACTCATTGGACCATGTGAAATTTTTGATGGATTAGATTTTTTTTGACATACTTGTTAGTTTACTACTAGAATGGGAGGGAATTCACAATAACTTATATATATCAATGCTTTGAAGGAATAGATTAGATCTTTCTTCTGTTTATCCTCGAAGATGATAGTGGTATAACTTGATTTAGTATATAAGGAGAAATTGATTAGAATATTTAATGCAGGAAACAAAGGAAATGAGAATCAAAAGTATATCATTTGTCTCTATATGTATGTATGTTTGTATGTATGTGCGTATGTATGTATGTAAATATGTATGTGTGTATGTATGTATGTATGTATGTATGTGTGTATGTTGTGTGTGTATGTATGTATGTCTGTATGTGTATGTATATATGTGTGTATGTTTGTGTATGTATGTATGTGTGTGTATGTGTATATATGTATGTATGTATGTATGTATGTATGTATGTATGTATGTGTGTGTGTGTGTATGTATGTATGTATGTATGTATGTATGTATGTATGTATGTGTGTGTATGTATGTATGTATGTATGTATGTGTGTGTGTATGTGTATGTATGTATATTATGTATGTATATGTATATGTATATGTATATGTATATGTATATGTATATGTATATGTATTGTATATGTATGTATGTATGTATGTATGTATAGTACATGTAGTCATATGTATATATATATGTATGTAAGTACATGCGTACGTACGTAGGTATGTATGTGCGTGTGTGTGTATGTGTACACCATTCAATCGTATTCAATGCCGAAATAGGGTTATGGAGTATTACCGGACTTATACCACATTTTAAATATACATTTCACATACAATTAATCAAATCATATACATTCCATTCACAACCAAACATTTGTCCTTAATTCGAGCCTACGAGGCTCAAAATATGCAATGGGAGTGGTTCGGGACTAAATCGATAGCTTTGGAAACTTTTTGAACATTTAGAAATTTTTCCAAAATAGGGGACACACGCCCGTGTGGCCTGCTCGTGTGTCACACACAGCCAACAGACACGCCTATGTCATAGGCCTTGTGACATTCAAAATGGGAGCACATGGCTATGTCCCAACCTGTGTCCGACCTCGTGTAACTCTTTGACTTGGGTCACACGGCCACATACACGCTCGTGTGCCCTAAAATTGGCCATACACACCCGTGTGCCAAGCCGTGTGCTAGGCTGTGCCAAACCTGTAGGATATATTGACTTATGCTACACGGCCAAGTCACACGCCCGTGTGTGAGGCCTTGTGGAGCATACTGACTTGATTTGAATTTCAACACCAGGGCCACACGGTCGTGCAACATAACATGTGTCACACACGGTTGAGACACACGCCCGTGTCTCTACCCGTGTGGATAAAATGACTATTTACCAAGCCATTTTGCCACCCAAGTTGCATAAACCTACACCGAACCAAATTGCATAATTCATTGCATAAAATAGGCATCTAAGTCAGCTCCAAACAGTTCAATTCATGCTTGTCTCATACCATTAATCACAATATACAGAAATCTCAAAGTTTACCAATTCATTCATGTCAAAATCATAACCAAAACCATCTAAATAATCCACCTACTATATGCATATTTTGCCTCCACATAAATGATAATACATCTCTAATATTAACCCATTACTACCTTCAATATTAAATCTCAATAAGCATTCACAAGACATTATAACCACAATCAAAGGCCATTTGCATATATATATATACATCCAAACAACCAAATGAGACAACTTTCATAGCTATGCACAAGACCAAATATTTAACATTTACAAGACATTTCAAATGACACAACACATTACCAAATATACCAAAATGACCAAGTCCCTATACATGCATCTACTTAAACATAAGCTCAAAGTACCAAATTGACAGCTGGATAGTGTGATGTAGTCTCCGATGATCCCCAAGACTGAGCTAGCTTTAAGATCTCTATAAAACAGGAAAATAAAAAGTAGCTTATACTAGTAAGCCGTATGAAATAAACTCAATCTTAACATGAATATACAAATCATCAATTTGAACATAACAACATGTAATCATTAGCTAACAAACCTTTCACATTTCAATCATATCTTATATGAACTCACAACTTCTTCAATTTAAGCTTATCGATTCATGTACATACCTGTATCATCTTTATCAATCTCACACAAGCTGTTAATCAAGACGTAGCTACATGGTGCTG
Source organism: Gossypium hirsutum (assembly GCF_007990345.1). Taxonomy (NCBI): domain Eukaryota; kingdom Viridiplantae; phylum Streptophyta; class Magnoliopsida; order Malvales; family Malvaceae; genus Gossypium; species Gossypium hirsutum. The sequence continues at coordinate 65,859,050 of NC_053426.1, forward strand.
CTCACACAACTGTCAAGTATCCACAACACATGTCGGTATACTCAGCCACTAGTAGGACGTACAAGACTAGAACCCAGAACACATAATCACAATAATCCCCTAATGACATGTCACTAGTATCCAAATCTATCCTAGGTTCAACCGGGATTTCTAACATCGAATCATCCTTGAATCATTGTCAAACATGTCTGTAATCTCGTATTAATAATTATTCAATATAAAGCATTTAAAACACATTTATATGAACTTATTACATACGACGTACTCGAATGTAAAATGATAACTATTCGATTAGTCGAGAACTTGTTTTCCCTCGATCTAGACCATTCCTTTTCTTGATTAATGTATTAAATTACTATTATCTTTATTCAATTAGTCAAATTCATTAAGCATTTACACATATGCTCGAGAGGGATTAATTAGGTTACCCATTCGGGGCTATCTTTCTATACTGAGATCATAGATACTTGTTCGAGTTAAATCCCATCCGTAACAAATGCAGGACCTCATTCATTTCAGGAAAGCACATATATCATCGGAATTTAATATTCAAACGGAGTTAACCCATTTTTTCACCGTTTCAAACATGTATTCAATTCTTCATCATAGAAATCAAATAATTCACCTCATACATACAAACACAACATTCAATTAACATATTTACTGCTTGATTAGTTACACGAACTTACCTCAACACTTGTTCGCTTAAAAATCTACTAATCCAAACCTTTTCTTTCGTCGTCAACCTCAAATTTGTATTGTCCAGATCTATATAAATAATTTAATCAGCAATTTCACACATTCATTCATTGACTCATTTAGTCCTAGGAAAAATTACCTTTGCCCTAACTTTCCATAAATTCCATTTTGTCCCTAGGATCAGAAAATGAAACTCATGCAATCAATTCCTATTCCAAGCCTAACTGAATTTCAACAATAATTACAGCACATATTTTCTATAAATTATAATTTTCATCAATTTTACAACTTACATTTTAGTCCTAAATCATGTTTCATCAAAATCATTTTGTAAAGTTGTTTATCTATCAACACCTTATTTTCTACCATAAATTTTAAACTTAAGCATATTATCCATGACCCCATTTCCATACCTTGATAATTTTCAAATTGATCTCCAAATAGATAGATTAAGCTATCCCGGTTTTAAAATATCAAAATTACTAAAAACGAGACAAGGAAACTTATCCATTAGCCATGAAGTTTCTTCTCTCTCTCCTAAGGTTTCCAGTGCTTAGGTTGAAGATGACTAAAATAAGAGATATTCTTTTCATCTTTTAATTAATTAAATTATTTCAAATTCCAATTTAGTCATTGCCTTTTTCTAATTTCCTTGGATGAGTCATAAAATATCTACGTACTTTCTTTAATGTCTAATTACCATATAAGACCTCAAGTTTTGAATTCCAAAGCTATTTACCTTCTAGCTACAGAATAACTTTGCATTTATGCAATTTGCCTTCTCGTAATAAGCACATAATCGATAAAATTTCTTATCAAATTTCACTGACATTTCTAACAATACAGGACCATGAATAAAATAAATATTTTATTTCGGATGGATTGTGGCCTGAACCACTGTCCAATTTCACTGAAAATAGCTTTTACTTAGCTTTAACTCTGCAAAACAACATCGGACAAAGTTGTCTGTATCATCACTCTCACACAAATAGAGATTCTACTCAATCATCTACGACTACATTGCTTCCCGGATGAAATCATACTAATCATATCTTCATACTCAGCCATCTTTGTTTCGCAACAAATCCTTCTGAGTCATTATGTATTTCAAGCTCTTATGATCAGTAAGCATTTTTCACCGTACAAATGATGACACCAAATTTCAATGCAAAAATAATAGCAGCTGTAAACTGAAATATATAGGATTTTCCTATATAATTCGTCACATTTTACTTAAATTTGTTGTTAAAACCAAGTAATTATTTAATAAGTTAATGAAATATATGAAATATATGAAAAATATGAAAAATATGAAATTGGGACATAGAAATTATTAAAATATGATTTTATGCTTTATTATATAGTTTTCATGCAGAAAATGGCTTCTTTTATATTAATTTGAGCATATTATATTTCAAGCTATAAAGTGGGCCATGCATGATTAAATTAAATAATAAAATATAAATTTATATTTAATAATTTATTTTAATATATTTCATTAATAAATTAGGTTTTAATTAATTAATTAAATTGATTAATTAAAGTGGTTAAATTATATTCTTTGGTCCTTTAAATTATCTACTATTGTTGACAGGTCTAAAAGCTTTATGTTGATTACAAAACCATCCAAATGGAGGACCAAGTCAACCAAATTTGGTTGCATGTGGATGTTCATAAAATCAAATTTGGTTCAATTACACAAGCTCCTTGAAGAGTTGAAGAAATAAGAGATTTCCCGAGATTTGCAATTGATCAAGTCCTGATCTGATGATGTTGTGGCACTTAAATCAAGCAAAAATCACCACACTCCCAGAAATCAATGGTCGGCCACTCTTGGATGAAGATTCAAATGATGGACACTCTATTTTTAGCAAACTAGCTCCCTTGCCTCACCTATAAATAAGACCCATTTCTCACATATCCATCATCCCTCACTCATTCATCATTCTCTCCTCTCTCAACTCTCTTAGCTTTCTTTCCCCCTTAGGCCTATCATCATCTATGCATAAGGATTTTTAGCAAATTAGCCTCTTGAAGAGCCCTTGGTTGGCCACCTTAGAGAGCCATCAGTAAGGAGCAAA